>NC_037591.1:30431972-30718328 GCF_003073045.1 Pomacea canaliculata
GCTCTCTCTCCTTTGACCCATCCTGGCCCACGAAGGACGTTAGTCATCTGGCTCTTATTACTCTGAATTGACTTCGCGGATGCTATACTCTGACAGGTACAGTATCTCCTAGAGTTTTTTAGCCGCATCAGAGGCGACCACTCTATAAGCATATCACACAACCTTGTCTCCTAAACTACTGCATGGTGAACTACAAGCATCGGTGGACCCCTCAGACCCTATGACAACGAATACACAAAAGCAAACATCACCTTCCCAGTATAACCCGAAATATCTGACTCCTTCAATGTCGAATTCGCTTCATGGGATCAATGCACAAACTATCATAAGCGTGAATCTTCCTAAACACATTATTAAAGACACACCACTCTTAACAACTATCAATAACCACTAGTCTTGGATTTCTGTGCTGCTCATGTTCATTGGCGGCGTACCTGGAACCACATACGGAAAGTCGGAACACATGTAGTTATCACTTGTATTATTACTCAAAAATGTCTGCTAAAATGGCACCGGGTCTTCATGTATCATGTTGTCATCTATAGGGGAAATCCCCTCAAGTGAAAACCCTTATAATATCATGCCGAATTCGCACTATCCCAGTCACTAACATTCTCCAGAAGCCGCTCCTCTATTCTTGCATTAAAAGACCAAGAGGCCTTTCTTTCCAATCTGCCGTTGCCACTTCATTCCCTGTCAGGGCAAACCACAAAGACATGTAATTCCCACAATAGTGATGGATTAAGCGTGACCGTAAGCACCATTTCTTGTTCTTCAGATTAAAAAAAGAAATGTTTTGTCACAACATCCTGAACCACATTTACACACTATTAAAATTCCAGTCTACTTTCTCAAGACATGGCTAGCTTTCGACTACAATGATTTATTTTCGGTCAAACACTAAACAAGGTGAGTATATTTCTTGACGATGACAGCAGTATGGCTGAACACAATGGCTTGGGCCCAGAGAGAAGAAACTCTTGGTTTCCTTATGTCAGGGAAAGTACCAAGGGCAGTCGCGGGACCCTCAGCTGCTTGCTGCTTTTATCAATTCGTATAAGAGTTGTCCTACTTTGTGGACAGGTTTTATCTATGCAGCTGTGTGGCGTGTTCCAATCCAAGTTAAGTTCATGCTCAGCCCTGTTTTTGGCTATTTTGTTGTCCTGGCGAGATTAGCATATACCTTCGTATCCCTTAAATAGGTATAAATAGTTGAGTTTAGGCAATTTCTCTTCCAGTTGTTTTAATTATGTCTTTGAAGGTTGCATTGATGTCTGTCTCTCTTTTCTCTCACCGACAACATCACACACGCAATCATACACCGCCTCGCGGGATTACACACACACATGCCGCACGCAAGATTGCGGTATAAGTGCCGCACACAGTCTGAAATAGAAAATACATCGACAGTTCAAAAAAAGCATGTTTCCAAAAACCATCTTCCTGTTGTTTATATTTTCTTATTATCACTGTATATTTATAGTCGCTGTTCTGCTCTGATCCTGTACATAACAAGGTGTAGGTAATTCTGTCGGAATCTTCAGACCTAGCGTATTGTGACAGCAGAGGGCCCATTTCTGAGTTTTGACTACAAAGCTACTCCTGGTGCCACATTCGATTCAATGTTACGACCCTTGGAAGGAATTTGAGGGGCAAATGCCACGTATCTCGACGATCATCGTGTCCTGTGCTTTGCGCCACCTATTGAAAATTCCGTACGATCATCATCCCTACCACCTTCCAACCCCCGCTCCCATCCCGATATAACCTCCTTGTCCTCACTAAGGTAAGTGGAGTGGGGAGCATCGATGAGAATCGATGACCTCATCCAGAAATGAAAGTTCAAAGTTGTGAGGTTGTTGTTGTGTGAGTTGAACGAAGGGTGTTACATTTTTTTTTAAATCGCTTGCTGGAGGTGAAGAAGTCGTTGAATTGTATTGTAATTTTTGCAGATGTCAAACCGAATAATCTAGGGGAAAAAAGTTTATCTCTCCTATCACAATTAAACACCTCATTCCTTCCCCAAACCCTCTTTTATGGCGACCAGCTGTTTTGGCTGGGTGTCAAGCAATAATTATCCTTAGACTGTATCAGAGAGGTCACCTCCCCACCACCATCGCCACGTGCGTCAATACAAAAAGCTCACCGAAGTTCACAAGGGTGAGAGGGTACAGAGGTGAGGGTTGGACAACAGGATTTTCTTTATTTCTTTCTCACGCCAACAATTTAAAAAAAAAAATTCGAGTTGCACGAGTGAGAACGCTAGCTTTTTGTTTATTTGTCTTTTTTTTTTTTTTTCACGTCTGCAAAAAGTTTTGAAGGAGCTGCCGAGCAAACCGCGGAATTAGCGCCTGCCCTCTTTTTTCCGCTTCCCCGTGCTGTCCCCTGCTGTCCTTGGGTGGGAGTCGCTGTTGGTTGGCGACTGCACCGACTTCCATGGCCTCCGTCACAAGCTGATGCACCGGTCGCCTGTGGTCACAGCTGCATGCAATGCAGCGCCTGCACATCAGTACATCAAGGTTATGATGAACCCACACCACGTGGGAGGAAAAGGTAAGGCCACTTTGACAGTCTTTGGTGCCAAAACCGATCTTCATCTAACGAACATACATCAGAGCGCTCCCTCGTCCCTTAGTACTTAATTCGATCTTTTGCAACCATCCTCATATCTTCCCACCCTCCTTGCAAAAAAGTTCCTCGTGAATGTAGCAGCTACGCAGTTTGCCGATTTGGCTTGAACTTTCTGCACTGACGTATTCAGGGAAACAATTTCAGGGAGACTGAGGCTTGGCCAAGAGACGAACATCTGACGAAGCTGCGCAAAACAGCCCAGTAAAGCATGCTGACCTTGAGGTGGCACGTGAGTACAGCACTGACTAGTTCTGACCATCCGACCTTGCATGGTACTTAGCTTGACCTGCTACCTGGGTACTCCCAGAGGCGCATTGCAGACTGATACACTATCAGTCCATCCCATGTAAACTGCCTGTCACATCGCTGAGGAAGGACACGGAGACTGCATGAATATCCCGGTTGATGATAAATACCATGAAAACTCGGTGAAATGCACCAACACAAATAGGATGTACAGTTTGTAAATAAGATTTACTAACAGCGGAGAAACTCGTTCCACACAAGACACACTTACAGAGAGGACAAGAATTTAGACATTTTTCCCGTTGGGCAACATAAATATTTTTTCAACCAGATAGTCAACACCACAGAATGAACCTGTCTTTATGGTTATAGTGTGAAATTGGTACTATTAATGAGTTTTGAGGACATAAAATTAGCTGTGTCCAATGGCGTAAGCGGCTTACAGGAAACTCTACTTTTATTTCATACAGTGTTGAATGGTCCATAAAAGTGACATGGTGTAGCTGAAATTCATTTTGATGCTGTCGCCTTCTTGTTGTTGACTTCAAAATTTAATAATAGGAGTACAAAGTCTCGTTGTTCCACAGTGTACATATATTGCAGTTACTAAATGTATTGTCCATCTGTGCGTGGCAACTTATAAAAGATTTCTGTGTAACACGACCTTAATCTTCGTCTTTCCTTTTCCCTGTGAACGAGACTTTGCTGTCGTTAATGTTCTTGCTGTACACAAAAATAGACGAGCGAACCTTGAGGGCACAAAGGGAGGCTTCACGGTGTGAAACAGTTACACTAGAATGTAAAAAAAAAAAATTAACACGATAATTAGACAAAGAATATTTCCAGCATAGCAACAGTCTAAGTGTGATGAAGGATTTTTTCGACCAGGGAGGAGGGTGTAGGAGGAGAATGATTGCGGTGGGGGACACAAAAGGTTGTTACGAACTTTCAAGAAGTCAATTCTGGTGAAAAGGGACCGACACCTTGCGCTGATAACGACCAAAGCACAAAGTCTAGCGCGCACGAGGACGACACGGGTCGCCAGGTGCATGCTGGCCGCGCATGCGCAGTGACAGGCTGCTGACGCCAGTGTCGCCAATGGCTGTCAGCGCTGTGAGTGCTCGTCACATAACTGGCATACTTCGTCCCTCTCCACGTCACAGCAAGGACACGTAATTGTTTAACGAATCCAAGGACTCGTCCCCTGCGTGCGCAGGTGTGAACGAATCCCTCCTACCTGCCCCCGTCTCTCTCCCATCACGGATTGCAGCAGACGTACAGACATCTCTACTCACTGTGTACACGTTCAGCTAATGTGCATGAGGGGAAGATTTTTCCTAAAATGTTTATTCCTCTGAACAAAGACAAAAAAAGAACGAAGATATTTCTTTGCTGACCTTACCGAAAAATAATAATTTCACAAACAAAACAAGAAAACAGGAAACCTTGTCGGAACGAAAATGTTGAAGAACCTTGAGAGTGGTAAACAAGTGGCGGCCATGTCCTGTTGTGTCGACAACAGCTTTGCTGGGGCCTGTGCCTGTCAGTGTGTAGCGCGCAGCGTCCCGCGGCGCTGATTGGCTGGCTTCGAGCTTTTCTCCAAACTGAATATTCATAGCTTTGTTCATCTGGCATGCGCAGATTTCCGGGTTTTCTTTTTCGTAAACAAAATCGTTCGGCGCGTGCTATCGTCTGCTTCTCTGTTTCTGTAGAGCTTCTCACAGGCATAGATTCTGACCCGCCACCGATCCCTAAATCGTTTGTTGATGACCTTTAGTTAGGAAAGATAAATTAAGGGTCGTTGAACTGCGAAACGGACACGGTGGAAACGCGGGTGTGGGGTGTGAGGTTGAGAGGGGGAAAAGCCAACTGTGACAAGGTTATCGGTGTTTTTTTAACTTATTTGTGCAAACATGTTGGGGTATTCTGACACGTTGTAGGCTAGCCTCAGCTTAGGTGGTGCCCGAGATGAGAACTGAACCCAGTACAGCAACCCTCACTGCATTGGTGACAGTGTTGCGCGCCACCTCACCGCTCTCACCACTACAGGGAGAATCGGGAGTCATGGGTTCGAATCTCGGCTCCAATAAACGTCTTTCTGGATATGACACCCGTTTACAGAGCTTGCCGTCGGTGATTAACAGCAATACCAGTAGAAGGAGTGAGTGGTAAGGATTAGCAGTACCTGTTTTTGTTTTGTTTTGTTTTTTTACAAAATAATAAATAGTGGTACAAATATGTGGTAATGAAGTATTAATCGCAGTACGATTAGGTGGTGAAGAAGTGTTAAATAGAAATACTAGTACAAGAAATAGGCGATAAAAAAAAGTCAATAGCAATACTAGTACAAAGATAGGTGGTAAAGAAGTATTGATAGCAGTATTAGTAGAGTGGGTGGTAAACTTATCAGTATTGATTGCGGTATTAATAGTAGGAGTAGACGGTAAATAAGTATTGATAACTGTACTAGTTTAAGAAGCAGGCGATAAAGAAGTATTAGCAGTATCACTATTACAAGAATTAGGCAATAAAGAAACTTCTAAACATAAATAATAGAGGGTCGTTGATATGGTCCTTTACTGAAGACAGGAAGACAGGACTGCTGTAGTTTCTCGGCTCAATTTTCATGCAACGACTTCAGTAATCTTCTCGGGGTTCCAAGGCCGCTGCGCTGGTCCTGATGTCGTCGTTGTCGGTGTGGAAGATGTCGGTAGAACTTTGGACACAAAGAACACAGTAAACACTTTGCATCATCCTCTGTCAGCGTGTACATCGCCAAAAACTCAACAACATTTTTTCACCATCTGGCGTGCGTCTGCTTATCACACTTCGCCATCTGGTGGGCGCGCATGCCCGCGTGGATGTGCGCGTGCATGTATGTTAATGCAAGTGCAGTGTGCGTGCGTGCATGTTGGGAAGAAAAATTCTGAAACCTGTATTCGCGTGCGGCCGACAGTACACTTGGGATTGTCTGCCAGGCGCCCGTCGTGAGGAGGAACTATTATCGCATAATTTGTATAAAGACTATAGCCTGAACAAAAGCATCGCACGGCGGGTTAGACGGTTAGGGAGGAGGGGTACGGAGGAAACGTGGAATAAACCACGACAAACACCAGTTGCAACACGCCAATCTCTTGAGCCTCGCCATGGCTCCAACGCTTGTTTACCGACTTTTCCACACAGAAAACTTGACATTATGAATCACGATCGTTCTGACCATGACCCCAACCACACTCATAAAAAAAATAGGTCAGTGCAACATTTCTCAAGCGCAGTATGCGGTACTGCCACTGGCCGACTTCACGTCGTTATTGCTACCACGTGGTAGTGGCAAGGTTTAAAGGTGGTGTCACGAGTCCACATGGCTGTTCGCCTCCTCCTACCCTCCTTCTGGCTTATCAGAGTCGTACTGACTGCAGTCCATCCACACATCTGAAGGCCAACAGCATAAAACAAACAGAAGGTGAACAGCTTGGACGTGAAATAAACTGTATAGAGAGACGAGCCCGGGTGGGGTGGGAAAGGGGTGGAAAAGGCATTTGCGCGAGAGAAAATTGCCCTCCTCTCCTCTGTCCTTCATGCCAAACCTGAGCGGCTGTTACGACAATTTTATGCTCTAGGCCAGCGGTTCAGTGGGAACAAATTTCCCATTCGTCCCCAGCGAAAGCCAAAACTGAGTGAATACAAAAACTCTTCCTAAAAGTGCAAACTATTCTTTCTTTTTTTTTTTTTTTTGTTTGTTGTTGTTTGGTTGTTTTTTTTTTTTGCAGGAGGGAAGAAGTAAAAGGGGATCTTTTGGTGAGCTGTAGTCGTCCCTGGTTACGAGTACGTGTTGCTGGGCACAAGCACTTTTCGTGCAGGTGCAGCTCACTGCAGGAACCGCAAGTTTCGTGACGTTGACTTACAGCAAATGAAGAACTTTCGGCAGAACGATCCGTTAATAGGAAATGGGTGGGGAAGGGGTGGACGTTCATCACGAGCCTGATGACTAACCACCATTGTCCACTTGCCGCTTCTTTTAGCGCAAGCCTTTTTTTAGTTATGTTATATTTACCCGAACACATTAGGGTGTCGAGTATTCACATTGTGTTCTGGACACACCCGCCTTTACCATCTTCACACCTGCAGTCATTACAAAAAAATATCCCGCCTCTCTCCTACCAACAACAGGCCTGCAACCTTTCTTTCAAAGCTGCAATCTCCCTTCAGATTTTGTTGTTGTTATTTTGATACCCCTCTCTAGTATGCACTTTTGTGATGCATTCGGCCTGTTTCATCAATCTTGAGCTCTCTGGCACTACCAATTTTTTTCACGTACTATTAATATCTTCGGTTTAATCCTGTTTATCTTTTTGATGAAATACTAGAACCCTCAGCCCATCAGACCTACTTAGTCTAGTAATCTCCAGCACGTGTCTACCGTGTGGAAGTTATCCACAGTTCACTTGATTGTGGTTTGGCCTGTGTCAAGGTTCATCACTAATTTGCTTGGATGCCGCAGGAGACACTGGTATCGTCAACTGGAAGATAAATTTATTGTACAGTGTATTGTACAGTTTATTGTAGAGTTCCAGAAGTTTCCTCTTACTCGATCTAGCGATTTCTACATTGGTTTAGAAATCTGAGGGAGAAAGATGTTTCATTGGATGCCCACACACAAACACCCAACGCAAACTCCGACTCATGAAACTTTTCCAGTAGCTCATCGCTGTAAAGGTCATGTGAAGAATATTTGCAAGCAAGTGCTGACACGTGTGTTTGCGAGTTGAGGTGGCAAACGAGAAACCTAAGCCAACAACGATCGTCCGGTGACTTTAAAAACAGCCGAGGGACCTTTAAAATAAACAGCTTTTTGGTTGGTCGTTAAATGTCTGTTGCGCTCGACATAAAGCCAACCTGATCTCAACTGAGACAACATAAACCTTGTTTAAGGGTCTTAATCCTCTGTACGATTTATAACTAGCATTAGCAAGTTGCACACATTTTGTCTAGTCTGATCCATCATCATCATCATCATCATCATCATCGTCATCATCTTTGTATAGCGCGCGTTTCTCTACTATTGAGCAGACTCAAAGTTGTAGACAAATAAAAACACGGACAGAATAATAAAAACACAACACAACAGGCAGACATTATGTCTCTAGAATGATACATGAGATGAGGAAACACATGATGAAGCCAGTCGTTGCTCCCAGCTTGCTCAGCTCCCGACGAAAGCAAAAACTGAGTGAATGCAAAATTCTTCCTAAAAGTGCAGACTTTTTTTTTTTTTTTTTTCGCTGGAAGGAAGGAATGAATAAAGGATCTTTGGTGAGCTGTAGTGACTGGTCAGTTCTCTCTACTGAGAATGGCGGTCACGTGTCCTCAAGTCGTATGGACACATTCTTACAGACTTCCCTAAAGGGACACATATGGATGAACTTTTGACCAAGTTGATTAACTTTTTCACATGACAGATACACACCGGGTCTATGTTCATCCTGTTTAAAAGGGCTTTAAATCTATGAAAAATTAGGGTTATGAACTGGATGGCGATGCGGTGGCTGTAGAAATCGCGGACATACATCTGTGAGCCGCTGGATGTTTGCCGAGACCTTCTTCATCTCACGTGACATTGGCTGTCAGGTCTCGGCGAGCCATTTAGCTATTTAGTATTCATAACATTTGTTACTTAGTTATTTTATTTTCTTTTTTTTTCCTTATTTTGCAAACGTCCTCGACCTCCAGTTTCCACGATTTAGAGCCAATAAATTGCAAATACAACAGTTTGTAAAGCTTAAATTTTTGTACCTCCGTCAACACGAGAGTTCTCCTCTTTTGCTCTACTTGATGCTGGTAGTCAAATAGCAAGCAAATGTGTGCTTTGGCCTCCTTCTAGAAGTAAACGCGGAAATTTCGCGTGCAAAGCAGTCTACAAGATGTATACATCCCTGATAGAAATCAGGAATAGGAAAAAAATTAGGACAGCGCGCAAAAGTGCAACTGCATATGGAACTACTTTTTTGCGTGGTGACGTCACGCTTTTGTTCTAGTACCGGAGGTTAGAGGGTCATGAACTCGACACGCTCTGACCCGTCGTTCTCTGTTAAATCAGACAAATTTAGGAAGTGAGAGAAGTGTTTCATTTTTGACAAATATTCATACAACAAAAAGTGAACTCGGTCTCGTGTATCCATTTCACTCAGAAACAGCAAGATTTCATAAAAATACCGAGACTGGGATTTTTTTTTCTCCCCAACTGTACTTTATTGCCGTAAATGGCTGGAACAAATTACACCTTTTCTGACGACATGCAGCAGACCATTTGTCCACAGAAAATTTCTTTCTTTACTAATTCGATTTCCGTTGAAACCAGGTTTCATTGATTTTTCTTTATTTTCGTTTCTCTTTCGCTTCATCGGAGGAAGAAGGTACGGGAGTGAAAGATAGGGTTCATAAGAAACGACTGTAATGTCTCCACCCCTCCGTTTTTATTTTAAAATACATCTCTTATTAAGGATTGAGAACGATTGTAGACCTCTGGACGAGCTGCCAAAAAAGCCCGAGAACTTGTGACAGAGGTATTTAGTTATAACATTTCGCCCTGCACTTGGCGCGGCAGGCGGCGTTGATGGTTTGGCTAAAAGTGCGTGCGGCAGTGAGCCGCCTTTTTTCCCCATTTTATGTGAGGTCGTGTCCTCAGTCAGGGAGAGAGAGAAGAGCGTAATAACCTGACCTTGAGCATGCACTTCAGCTCTAACACGTGTTCGCGGCATGAATAGTCGTTTCCTCCCGCACGCGCGTGTGTGCATGGGTAGGTGAGCAACACATCTATGCTGTTTGTATTCTGCTTACGTGGCTTCTCAACCGTGTAGGTGAGAGATGCTTTGATTGTGAATTAGTCTCATCATCGAAACAGATTAACAACCATCTGTCGTCAAAAGCGCAGTTGCACTGACAGCAGGTGCAGGAGGAGGGTCACCAGAAGATTCGGAGATTTTGACCTGGAAGAATGCGCACATAAAATTATCTTCAATTTTTTTTTTAATAGCGTTTCTAAACTCTAAACTGTTTTTTGGGTGTATAGATAGAACCAATATATAACAGTCAACAAAGACATCATAAAAAATTTTCCAGGGTGACATTTCAAAATACTATAGCGCTATTTTTAAGCTTGTTTACATGATAGCTGGATGAAAAACACCGAAGTCGAAGGCCTGACAAGAGATGAATTAGGTCAGGGATAGCGATGACCTGTTTTTGAGTTAAACAGACCAGCTAACCCATTTCTGATCTTTTTGAGGGCGAGATTAGAGTGTTACGATGACTAGATGGTGCGTGCGTGAGTAGATGTACTATAACACCAGGTACCCGTGAGTTAGGTGGGGTAAGTTTATTACATTGTGATTGTGAGTAAATACTTGACTTAGGTGGTGTATACCTGAAATTGTATTTAGGTTCTCATCAGCCTGCATCGTCGAATCCATCTTTCCCTGGACACGACGATATACACCTGTCCTGCAACTTGTATTAAACTTGTTAGTACACACACCCTGATCGCATATTGAATGGGTTAGAATCTGTTCATGGAGGTAATAGTCGATGAGAGATATATCTAAATATCTATCTAAATGGTACAACGACTCTTCGGCAGATTTCAAGTAAACCCTCGAGTGTGGTGTGCTTGCATCACAAAGAGATGAGCTTGCATGAGATGAGCAAGTGATGGGGTCACAGTCATAAAGTAGAGGTAACCTCGGGGTTATCTCTGGGGAGAACTGTTGCAGAGAAACAGATGTTGGCTAATAATCTAGAGGTCCGTGTCTTGCATACTGAGAGTTTTACGAAAGCTGTAAGTACTGAGCTGACCCGGAACAAAGCCTGGGGTGTAGAGCTTTTATCTACCATGAATTGGCTTATGGGATATGTGCTAACTACCTGAAATGTTTAGAACCCCACCACGTGAAATGATGTACATCTGCTTTATGACTGCAGCTCCTGGAGTCGAACTTAACCCAGCAGTTGACCTCTTAGTCCACTTGCTCCAAGTGTTGACGTGGCGTTGTTGAACTGACCTCGCCTTCACTGCTAGCCGTGCGATGTGGAGATGAGTTCAGGTAAACACTTTGATCAGGTAAACTCATACGTCACGTACACTCATTTTTTTGTTGCTGTACAGAATTCAGTGACGGTTTTAGCATCTTCCTGTTTACCAGCATTCTCAGCATGAACTGCTCGTGCTTCCTCTCGATGTATGAGTGGGTGGGGGACGAGGGAGAACGCCATTTGTCTTTATTTCTTGGCTTCATCACGTGTCTGGATCGTCATCCCATTCCACGTCTACCCTCTAGATCTTTCGAAATCGACATTCATATAATTAAAAAAACCTTTTCACCCGCTTCACACCTTATGTTTCTGGTCCATTCTTTGTCCATATCTCTCAGCAAATGAACAGGACCTAAAAGTGCATGGAATACTCATATGCAAACACTCATTTAAATTGTGTTCTTATTTGAATTTTAAGCTGAAAACATGAATCGGTTCTATTGATGGCTGTTTGCGACTTGGGGGAGCCTTTTTGTTTTTAAATGCTGTTTTTCATTACCTCAAATGGCTTTTAGAGCAGTTGCTAAATCCTTTGTGTGAGTGATACAAATAGAGCCAGGAGGGTTTTGTATCACGAACACCAAAACATGGACGGTGAATACACGTGACCGTGTCTAATGATTGGTGGAAGAAGGGTGGGGTTAACGGGTTATTGCGTCTATAGTGGTCTGGTCAAATTGCTTGACAGATCCTTGTTGGGGAAGAGGGGAGGAGAAAATGGTAATGACCCAAAAATCCGTGATTGCTGTTGGTACAAATAATACGACCACACGGACAACCAACATGGCTGGTGGTGACCTTTCTGCACTCAGCATGGCTTCGAACGGTTGTTGTTGTTTTCCTTTCGGCGCGCGCGCGCTCACCTGCGAGTTTTTAAAATTCAGCTAGTGTGACACAAAGGGTGGCGGGTGTGGCGGGGGCGGGTGGGGTTGTGGGTGTTTGCTCACGCGCGCATGCCCGTAGAGATGTTCGTTCTATGCAGACGGCGGCGCGTGCATCTCTCCCTCCCTTCCCTCCCTCCCTCCTCTCCCTCTCCTCTCTCGCTCTGCCTGTCAAAGACCAACGTCACCACTGTCTCGCTCCGCCCACAATCCTTCCTCAACATCGCGTTCCTTCTCGATAATCTTAATGTCGGTCAACCCGCATCTGAGGAGCACAAGGCGCTCTACCCGCTGCGGAAAGTGCAAGGCGGTGTCTGGACCCGGAATGAAGCAAAACAAAAAACACAAAAAAATTGTCGGTCGACTCTCTTTCTCTCTCTCCCCTCCCCTCCTTTAGGTAGATGGTCCCGATAGTATATACGTATTTCCCCATTCTAGAGAAAACAGAGGCTGTTTGTTGATCACTGAATTCTAGTGGCTGGTTCCAGAAGAATTTTTTTTTTTTTGTAGGAGGTATGGGGGTAGAAGGTTGGTTGTGGGAGTTGAAACACATCAGGGTCGTGGGAAGTGTGAATGGTGGGGCAATAAAAATATTCTTCTTAACACGCGTACAAATTCTTCCATGTTGACCTACACCTCATCAGTGCACGAACCCGCGCAAACCAACAGATTTACTGATACAGGGTGGGGGGGGGGAGGTATGAGAGAGGAGTAGGACAGGGAGAGGAGGAGAAGAGAAAGTGCAGGGAAGAAAACAATGATGCAAACTCCCGGCAAACAATTCTGTCCTCGCAGTCACGAACAGATCCTCAAGCAGCGAGCGCTGCTGAGGTTGAGAGGAGAGATGAAAGCATCCTCCTCCCTCCCAGCCCCTACCATTCTTTCCCTACAGTCCCCAAAAAGAGTCCGAGAAATTTGCCAGAAACCTGTTGTATTTAATTCCTGGCGGGGATGTCTAGCGCCCCGCGCATCCACGTCTCGAGGTTACCCAGTCACTGCGGGGCCGGCAGTTGTTGCCCCTGTCGCTTGACAGCAGCCCCGCCATTAGTATGCGTGCGTCACGTGCATCTCACATGCCCCCCGCAATTGCTAAAAATAGTTTGTCCCGTGCCTTAGGTAGTTTATTATTTTTTTTCAACTTTTTGTTTCCTACCTTATCACCGTTCCATTTTGTTGCGGCCGACTGAGGTGCAAGGAGCAGCAAACAATGTAGAGCAGGCAGCCATGGAGCTATCACTCAGCCAGCAGGAATGTGGGCCAGCGACCTTGGATGCCGAGAGTGGTGTGTAGACAGGACTTTGCTCCGAGCATTCGTTATCTTAATGGCGGGAGTGGAGAGAGGGAGGGCAGCTACCAGTTGTCATTCGCTCACTCACAACACTGTTCAGCATGGGGGAAGGGGAAATAAGGGTCGAAGCCTGTCTGTTCAAGACCTGATTTGTCTGGCAGATCCTGCAGGCAGACTTAAAAATGGTCGATTTGCCAACGAGAGAAAAAAAATCCTTCAGCCGATCCAGTTTTTAAGATAACGTTTGAGAGGAAGATTCTACACACATATTAAAGCTGACCGACACCCCGACCGACACCCCTCTTTCCCTATTTGTGATCCCGTCGTGAAAACTGAATATGTACTTTTCTGAGGGAGGCAATCCCTAGTCCACACAGCTTGACACGAATGTTTCTGTTACAAAATAAATATAACTTCTCAAGGGCCTTATCTGACCTAGGGCTCCATGCACCTTGCGCCGCCAGTTGTAAGATGGATGGCACCCGCCTCAGACTGACTGCTGAGTGAAGGTTATAGAAATAAACTTCAAATCGAATTCCAGGAGGGTTGGCATGCTGACTGCTCTTTGTTTATTGTCCTTTTCGCCTCCCAGGGTTGTCTGCTCTTCCCCCCCCCCTCTCTCTCGCCTTGTAACCCCTCGTTGTTTATTCTAGATTCTATTTTGAGACCAAGTGTCGGTTGGGAGGGGTGAGAATAGAGGCAAATATACATGTTGATGTTGAGTTTTCGACCTCTGATACCGCCTTGGACCAGGGGTACCTCAAGGTCACAGCCTCCTGGTGTGAGGCCTTGTCTGATATCTGGCACGTAAGCTGAGGATGAGCGGTATACCTGTCACACCAACCTGTCCACCTATACTTATAATGTAATAGGAGAGAAAACCATAGGAATAAATAAGTAATAGAGGGTGAGGCAATTCGTAGCCACAAAAGAGAATAATGTGAAAGAATATCTCAGCTGCTTTAGTAATGATGATAAATGTTCTAGACAGCGAGAAGGCAACAGCAGCATCAGTGAAGTCTGTGATTAAATTAGACCGGTATACCAGACCGGTAAAACATGACCATTTCTGCGTTTTTCTCAATTTATTCTAGTGATGAGTGTGTGTATGAAAAAGAGATTCACATTTGTTCTTTTCCGGTATCTCTTCACTACGAATAAACAAACAATCCTCGAGGTTCATTTATGAAAATTCTACCTCATTGTCTGTTTACCACTGAGTGTACAGCAAGACCCGTCCAAGTACTTCGTGTCCACCGTAAGAATATATATGTAAAAAATTAACGCAGGAAAATATTACGGATTTCAATGATGTTGGGTGTGTTACATATAATTCTGTACTTCAGGATGTATAGCTGCACACATCACGAGGCCCTGACGGGAGGGCAAAGGTTTTTGTGCATCATGCTACTTACGTCACGTGACCTGAGTGACCAGACCAGTAGATGACCTGTGGCGGACGTGCGTACCCGCCAGGTGATCTCGGCTGCCGTATCTTGCATGACCGAGAAAAACAGTCAGAGGCTGACTGTTCGTCCCTGACTCAATCGCTAGCCGACCATGACCCAGTGCTGACTGTCGTCCAGGGGCTGGCGGCGTGATGGATGATGAGGTCACTAGGCATTAGGTCACCGCCAGCGAGTCACGCGGCGTCACAGGACACAGACATTTCAACTGCCGCAACATGATGTAAGACATGCAGGAGCAGCTTGCGACAAAGGATAGGTGGATTGGAGTTTTTAATTCTAAACCAGTGACTAAGGCTATGTAAGGCAAAGCAGCTAGCCCTGTAAACAGATGTCACGTGCAGAGAGGTATGCTTCGGACTAACGTCTGCAGGTGCCGTTCACTTTACCTGTGGACTTCTTGTTGTAAGGTTGTTAAGTTGTTGTGGTAGTTTCTGTCAACTTGAAGAACGTCGATCGGTATTGTAGTTAACTTGTGGATTTCTTTCCATTTCTTGTTATAAACTATCCAACACAATACAATGTCTGTGTCCAAGAAGTGCAGGTTTCTTACCTGTCGACACCAACTCATCGCACCTTTCTCCGATTCGACATCACCTCTTAATCCTGCACCTCTCAGATGTGAGGATGGGCGGATGTCCTGGCGTTGTTGCTCTGTTTGGAGACCCAGGGTTGGGTCCCGCCACCCCTGCGGCTGCTCCTCCCAACATCCGCCTTGCCTCCCTCTCCCAAAATGCTACTCACAGGATTCTCCTGCTTTTTGCTGCCCCCATGCCCTCGGCAACATCACCTGCACACGACATCGATGTGGTCACGAAGACTGAAATACATTTTGTTGCACGTTTGCATAGAGAGAGAGGTTCTATTTCTTCAAATACAAAATACCGGCTCAGCACCGCAATGTTCAGCCGATGCATCACTTCCTTTTCTCGACAACGACGAAAGCACACGAAGAAAACCTTCGGTCCCTACCTTCCTCCCCACCAGCCATCTCACGTTTGCACATGATCCCCCATCCTCCGTACTGGATGACCCTGTCGTAGCCGGACGTTCGCATCGTTTCAGTCGTCCAGAAATAGCGCGGGCGGCGCGTTTGGCACGCGCTCGGGGTCAGAAATTGGAAGGGGACCTGGGGAACGGTGAATGGGGGAGAAGGTATGGGGGGATGGATTGTGGCGACCACACAACGCTGGAAATTATTTAGGGTGCCAGCGAACCGGTCACCGCAACCGCCGAAAGTAACATTTCGTGCCCTCCTCCCGTCTGCCGCCCGCCTATAACTTCCTTCGCGACGTCTGTAGAAAAGGTCAAGCTCCCCACCACCCAACACACACCACTCGCTCCTTTTTATTTCTTTCTTTCCTTCTGTCCCCTAAAGTTCCCTCCCTTCAATGTTCTTTTTTAGTCAGCCTGTTACAGCGTGTTTCGGTCATCCCGGTCATGGGATGCAGTGTTGGGTGCATGACAACTCATTCGTCATACCGTTACTCAAATGATAAACTGTTGTGGGCGGAATAATTGCGGTTGAATACAGTTACAACCATGACCAAGCAAGTGGACCTTACAGCAAACCTCGCGAGGCACAATCATGTTAATTTTCTGTGAGTAGGTTTTAGTCACCACTCTTAGAAAGATTGAGGTAGAAAGAAGTGTATGTAGAAGGTGGCGAGAGCGCGCTAGTTCAATACCCGATTAGCGCAGCAAACTTCTCCCCAGTCTACCCAGCTGGTGGGAAAGGTACCTGGCTCCCCTGAGGGTCGGGGAAGATAAGGCAGCGAGAGAGAGACAAAAAAAGGAGCAGCGTATCTCCGTATACTGTACACAAATCTGCACTGCAACAGATTCATTCACTGACCAGTCTTTACTCCTGACCACAACCCACCCGAAAGGTCACAGAGAAGGGTGGAAGGTAGGGTAATAAACGAAGGGAAGTGTGAAAAGGGTTTTATGTAACTTGACGGTGGGGCACACTTCTTTTTGTTTGAACAGTCGTCAACATGCTCAAGTCACATGAGTCTTTACTCTGTGAAAAAGTGAAAAGGGGTCATGTCACGAAACCCTCCTCGTCCTACCCCCACCTCTCCTTCCCTGCCATGCCCCTTGACCTGACGCAGACTTCCTTCCCCACACCACTTCCTCTCCACTGCGGTTGCGCGGTGAAACGCACTTCCTGTCTGCGGAAGCTGCACACAGGGACAGGTGCATGCACGCTTGCGGACGAAATGCAAGAAACTTTCTGCACTGGCTTGGTTGGTGGGGGAGAGGGTTGGGGTAGAAGCAAGTAGGATGCAACTGCAAGCCCTCCTCACAGGCACAGCCCAAAATGGACGAGGTTGACCTGCCATGACACGTCACGTGGTCAGAACCGGAAGCCCCAAGAAATATAACGAACATCAAACCCTTTCGGGCGCAGGATCTGACGCCCCGGGGTCACGCTGACGTGGCTGGGTCGCGTGCACTGGCAACGTGTGGCAGTCTCGGTTGAATGCATCAGTGAGCACTGGAAAGTGTGGCAGTCTCGCCTGGATAGATCGGAGTGGATTGGAAAACGTGGCAGTCTCGTTTGGGTAAATCTGAGTGGACTGGAAAGCGTGACAGTCACGTTTGAATTAATCGGGGTGGGGTGGACTGAAAAGTGTGTCGGTTCCACTTGATCACACTGAGCCGACCTGCTTCTGCTTCTTTACGGAGGGTGCTTCGAGTGAGCCTAAGGACGAAGCACTTGACTGTACGGGAGAACAATGCTTACAGTCCAAAGGAACTGAAACAAGTTCTAGCAGGAGGCCAGTGACTAGGTGCGCACTTATTGACCCTCGTCTGGAGAGGTGCTGGAGTGTAAGCAAGCAAGTCATATTTTATTTTTTTCTCCTTAATGAGGCGCCTCTAATGTGTCTGCCTCAAGATGCCAGTCATTACGCTCCGCTTTGAAGTTGCCTGTAAGTCCTACGTGGTGTCAAATCAAGGCTTGGTCTTAATTTTTTTTAATTAATCATTTTATTTTCTACGTAACCTGTTACTCCGGCATTATTCACTTATTTATGGAAAGCAGTGACACCATAGTTACCGAGCCATTGAGGCACGTGGAGACTCTCATGACCTACTTGCTGACCTCGCTGGTGACGTGTACGCTCCTTGGGTGGGTAGGTCAAACAAGTAGAGACGTAGAGTGTGGTGGTGGTGTCACCCAAGCACCTTCCTCTAGACACAGTCGTGCGGGCGCGGCTAAAAAAAAAAAATCATTTGCAGAGAGGGTGTCACTGTTTGATGTTTGATCCATTCGTACCCATAACATCAGCACTCAGAGATCAACTGTAGTGACCAATCAGAACTTGGGGCACGGGTTTTTCATCCGGGTATTTTTAGCCAGTCCGGGAAGACGTGCGATAAGCCACAAGTGACCAATGAACGGACCGAACCTCTCCCCATGAACAGGTGGTATGCCAGAGACTGGAACAGTCAGAGCTTTGTGCACATTACACAGCACCCAGACCCTACCTGATCGAGAACATGGCGACTGACCCTGTTGGGGGTACACTCTACCATTTCCCCTGAGATTCGCAAACCGAATTAATATTGGTTATTTAAAAAAATGTCATAGTTCATGCTACATCCTGATCACATTAAGATCAAAGGGGTAGCGAGATTGTCAGTTAGTTCAACAGAAATGTGTAAAAATGCCGACCGTTGCTAAGCTAGACGCGCGCAATCTCTTTCAATCGTAACCAGACCGTAATCGGAGGTGAAGGGCGGTGTGCGAGGATTTGCCAGGACCCCACTCCATGGCGTACCTGGGCAGTTGTTCAAAGGATTGGTGTGCAAAAGCACAAATCAACTGTCAAATTTATTTTTAATTTCTTCTTTGTCTCTGAGCATGGCAAACAGGTTCTTGATTGACTAACAGACCGTTCAGCGACAGCTGACTCGCTGGTGCAGTGAGTGCAGCTCATTCTATGTGCCGACTGGGTGGTGGCCCACTAACCTGGTCGCAGGTGTTCGCGGCGCGGGGATGGTGTCGGAGGATCCAACGTCATCAGTAGCAGCGTTAGCAGCAAGGGGTGGGGGAGGAGAAAGGTAAGAGGTGTTCCCAGAATGCCTTGCGTGACCTTTGCCCCTCCTCCCACCAACCATTGGTTATTCCTGTTTTCTCCCCCTCCCCATCCACAGGTTTCCTTTGTGGTGTTCGCGTAACCGACAAACACAAAGCCACCTCACCTATTGTTATAATGTTGGTTCGTTTTGGCATGTCACGTGTCACTTGCGGTATTGCCAGTAACGACGGGAACCGGAATATAATAAAAACAACAACACACACAAAAACGAAACAACAAAAATTCAGATCAAAACGCAAAAGTGTTGGTGGTATGAACGCTGCACCCTTACCATGCAGTCAGCAATTCGGGGTTTAAAAAACCCGGTTGCACATTGCAGCTACAATAAACAAGAAAACAGCGATAATATTGAGAAAGACAAAAAAAAAAAAAAAAAAAAAGAAAAAAAAAGAAAAAAAAGAGATATTTTAAGGCTTAACCGCCGGAAAAAGTCTTTATAGGAGCTTAATAATGCTGAATCATTCGGGGGCTTGTAGGAATTTTGAGAACGAGATGGTTGAGAGGATGGGATGATAGACAAGGACTCATTCATATACTTCCATCGCAGAAGTCTGTGGACTTAATACACAGGGCGGCCTGGGTCAGGACTCGGAGAACATTTGAACACGGAGGTGCAACTACAAAGTTAGGTGCAATCGATTTTATTACCCCCCAACCTCCACTTTTTTTTTTGTAAGTGATTGGCTCAAAGTTTTTGTGAAAAAGAAGACGGATGAACAAGAAATGAAGAAACATAACAGAAAGAACAAAATGAAGGAGAAAAATGCAGACATGCAATAATAGAAAAAAGTAAGGAAGGGCGCGAGACAGACAATCTAAAGGGAGGGTAAGGTTCATGCACATCCCCCCCCCCCCAAATCCCTATGCACATTTTTTCAGCCAAGGCCACGCAGGGGGTACGAAGAATGGGAGGAGGGGTGGAGAGAGGTTGGGGGGAGTGAAGCACGCCAGGCGCGGAGACAGGGGCAGGATTAATGTGCTACGCCTTACTGAATATAGTGGGGTGAGTGAACTCCTTCAGGGCCCCACTTTGCTCTCACCCCGACCAGGCCAGACTGCACCCCGGCTGAATCATCTTATTGGTGACGTCATGAATGACCTTGCAGCGCGAGACGGGGCGGCGGAAGATCAACTGGGTTCATGTCATGACCGCGCGGCCAACCTCTTTTCTCCTGTCCCCCCCCCATTACCCCCCGCCCAACCTCTTCTTTTTTCTCTTCCCACCTCCTTCCTTCTCTCTCCCTCCCCGGAAAGTTACCCGACTTTCTGCTGTCCTCCTCCACGTCGCCATCATCCGATCTCAGTCATCGCTTAAAACAAAACAAAACCTTCCTTCTCCCACAATTACCTATCTCCATCTAACCACCCACACCAACAGCAGCATCCTTCTCTTCGACCTTACCGCCTCCCTTCCCCCACCCGTGTCCTGTCATCGACTGCCTACCTCGTGTCCGCACGTGACCTACAGCAAGTCAGTTCGATCTCCGCCAATAAAATATGGCAGTCGAGATTAAAACTAACAAAAAGAAAGGTACCCCCCACACATACACACACTCCAAACTCCTTGCTAGCTCTCGGGCTGTTTGTCCAGTGTGCACACAGTTTGAAGTGGTAAGAGTTCTGCCAGTCTAGGAAAGGGTTTGGGGGGAGAGGGGCAAGAAATGTCGGGAATGAAGTGCATAATCTCCTCATGCAACTGTAACATGTCGCGGTTTCCAAGCAGGCGAGGTATGCATCGCTTTGACGGAAGCAAGAATGGTTTAGAGGGAGGGGAACTCCCACAAGGCTAGATTAGCGCAGAAGAAGGGGAAAACTGTCTTTTTTTAAAACTGATCCTACTTTTATAGCCTGCCTTTCAGGTAGCTCTGTTGAAGGACAGTCTGCCCTCGTAATTCTCGGGATTTGTCTTTTTTTTAAACTGTCGCGTTTCCTACTTGCATTTTGCCCGACTTCCTGATAGGGGACGTTACTCGCCGTCAGGTCTGAGTTTTTTAAGCCCCGCGAGGATTCTTTCTGCTGGCTGCCTGTAAAACAGGGGGACGTAAATCGTAACTGCAGATGTCAGTCTTTAAAAATGTTTCGTTTTATTCTCTATCCTTTTATTTCTTTTGAATTTTCCCTCCCTTTCTTGTCCTCTTAACTTTTAAATTTCTTTTTAAAACACTGTTTTTTAGATATTTTTCAGGATGTCGTACCTGACTTCTTCTCAACATTTCTTCTTTGTCTCTTTATCTCCCCTACTCTGCCCTTGTGTGTGTGTAGATGAGTCTTTCAGTGTTCACCTGTATTCTGTGTTTACCTGTATTCTGTGTTCACCTGTATAGCTGATTTGAAGGAAGTGGTGTTGGGGGGTAAGAGAGGGCGAACAAAAAACGCAGCAGAGATGCAAAGATTGCATACAGGAAAGAAGATAATCCAAAGACACACACCAATACATCAGGCGCATGCTCGACAAAGCACACAAGCAAACAAAAAGAAGCTCTCTAATGAGTGTTCAGTGCTTGTCTGGCTGACACCTCTCTCTCTGTCGGATTTATCACCCTCTGTGTTCTTTGCACTAATGTAGCTAAATCGGCTTATCAGAAATCTCTGGAATAGTCTAGAAATAGAACTCTCTGGAATTGTCTAGAAACAGACTGTTACAGTACAATAAAATTCTTTCCCATTTTCTAACCAGACAAAAGGCCTTGCAGACTGCTCTTGTTCAGCCGTCAGCCGCCGACTGCGTCTATAAATTTTCATATTTTTTGTCATGTTCTTGTACACACCTGTCTTCAGTGAGCACGAAGCCAGAGGTAGACAGTCCCACCTGGCAACTATTTCTAAGGAGAGGCTTTGCCAAGCTAAATGTCGAGGTACCGCAGGGGCGCTAATCTTGTAAGTGGCTCACCGTGTCCAGCGCGTGGAACCAGTCCTCTCCTCCAGATACATCCCTTGATAAATAGGGTGACCACCACCCACAAAGAGTATAGAAGTTTGTTCTGCCACCGCTGGATGCGCTAAGAGATACATGTATTTCCGGTTGACGGGACCAGCGAGTGAAAAGCCTGCGACTTCTAAAGGAGCCAAAAAAAAAAAAAATTGTAATACAAAAGTTTTGTACATAAATTATAAATCGGCCCTTCCATGTAGTTTCTCAAGTACAGATTGTGGATCTTCAAGTCTAAGATGAGAATTGCATATGCCTAGCAAACAACCAGTGTTGGGGGCCAATAACTTATATTTCGTTAGCAATGTCATTAATATAAAAAAGAAAAGAGAACCTAAGACAGAGCTTTGAGGCTTGGGGCGCTAGAGGGGAACTTTCTTTAGTTTTCTCTCTATAGCTATACAATGCATTTTATAGTTACAGAATTCATTCTATAGCTAAGCAATTCAAGTGTATAATAATGTATATAATATAAATGAAATACTTTAATTTTTACTGAGTTTTTTCCTCTCTCTCTAGCTATAGAATACAATCTTTATACATTTATAGACATTATTATAATTGAATTGTTTAACTAGAATGCATTCTGTAGCTACAGAATGAAATGGTATATATACATATATAGTGAATTTAATAGCAACTTATGAGTATAATATAAATGACATACTTTGATTTTTACCCAGTTTTTCTCTTTCTAGCTATAGAATTGAATTGTATAAATATAGAATGCAATACATACGTATAGAGTGAAATGTATAGCTATAGAATAAATTGTATAATTATAAAATGCATTGTATAGCTACTTAGAGAGGCTTCTCCACTTGGCTCTGCTCTTCCTCGCTGTTGAAACTGCACGGCACGATCCCAGACCCTTGGTGCCAGTGTTCTGACGACCAAAATTAGAAAGTGAAACAGAACATGACGGCCTTCTCATACTGTCTCCGGCCTGTCTTTTAGACAAGATTGAAAGTAAACGATTGTTTTGTAATACGAAATTTTTAGCGGAAGCGATTCAGAAAGTTTATTATTAATTATTTAAGCTCAACTTGCCACTTATCTTGAATGTTTCTGTAACTTTTGAACTTTGCAAACACTTTGTCACATGACATATAGAGCTGCCACACCATATGTTTGCCCCTGGCGACCGCCGATCCTGACAACAGACTGGAAACGACTGTTTAGCATAAGCCAGGGTCGGTTTGATGGGCATCAGTTCAGATGTTAGCTTCAGCAACCCTTGTTAAGAACGGCACAAGCAAACCATGAGACCTTGCTTCACTCCACACACCACCACCACTCGACTCCCTAATAGTCCTTAAGGCTAAGATGTAAGTAAATAACATTTATATAACATGTTAAAAATGATTTTCTTTCTGATGGTCTTTCTTTTATGCGAGCTATTTAGGCGAGGCTAATGGACAAAGGGCGCCGCTTCGCCTAAGCTGTCGTGTTGACTAATTGAGCATTGTGATGTTTAGCCCTAGGGATGGTCGGTAAACAAGTCTTTAATAAACAAATTATTTATTTGTTTATCGGATCCATTTTCTTGCATGGTCACAAATGGCGTTTGTTGGGGAGGTGTATATAGATGGGAAGGTGAGGGAGAGATTTTAATCACTAAGGGAGGAGTAAACAGAGTATTTTCAGAGAGACACACACACGAACTATGCGCAGTTTCAGTTACTCAGCATCCGTTCTTAGCAGTGTTATTGTATTGTTATTGAAGTATTTGAAAACAAATATTTTCCTAAGCCTGCCTTACTCCAAGTCAGTAAAACTGAACAGCTGTTTTCTCGTTTTCTGTAACGAACGTAGTCAGTCATGCGGAGTCATCCAGGTCATGACCCTGCCTTTTTTCCGATCACCCACGCAGTACATGCACGTGTCAGAACCCGCGACACACACACACAGAGTATTCCAGAGTGTTCTCTTTACAATGGACAGGGAATGGGAATCGTTTCGAGTTGCAGGAGACAACACATGTGAGGGCGAGTCGCCACGCAACAGGAGGTCGCAAATGCTCCTCGCCAATCCTCATAAACCACAGACTAATGAGCAGCCAGAAAGTGGACGGGATCTTCAACGCAGCAGCCAATCACCGATCAGGTTGTTGCTGACGTTATCCGACGTCACGCATGTCGCACATCCTGTTGCCTTGCCATCAGTACTCTGATATGGCACCAGAGGGCGCCCGGCGCGCACACCATGACCGGGATCCGTTGTTTAGTGACTTTGATCTTCACCCAATGACCGCCGTCTTTTGGGTCGAGCGATAGATGCGCAGGGGGTAAAATCGGTCACTGTGGGGGAGGAGGGTGGAGGATAAGGGACAGAGGTATGCAGTAATTGGATCATCTGTTGTCGATTCTTTTTATTGTGTTTGCTGAAACATATGTTCCCAGCTCTACCATTGGCTGATTTCTTCTTTATACGTACAATCCTGACGTCTGTGTTGTTGACCTCTTTAAGCACATGGGATATTTGTAGGCGGGTATCTCGAGGACGGTGGGGTGGGGTGGGGTGAGAGTGTATATGAAAAAAAAGTATATTTCACAGAACTGAAGCCCAATCATTAGAAATAAAAGGGTTCACATACCCTTAGTCTTTTAAGAGTGTTGTTCTTAATATGTGTTTGGGAACAAAAGGGTGAGTGGTTGGCCGGGTGGCCGAGTGCGTGAATCAATGGACAGAAGAACGAACAAATAAGTTTTATTGATCCAGCCATCGACCCCCTTTTTTAAGGGTGCAGTGATTTAACAAGCATAAAACAATATGTGTATAGTCGCCCTGACATTTAAGACTTCATTCACAAGACTAAATCACGAACACTTATGAGGCAATCATGCATGAAACGGAGGGTGGAGGAGCAGGGAGGAAGCAGTGCGTGGTGGTTGTGGTGGGGGAGGGGAATGCGTACGACCGCGCGTGGGGCGCGCAGCAATGTTGATGATTTGTCCAGCTCTGTGGAAAACAACACGTCCCCGGTTATTCGCCTCCCGCGTGGCCCACATTACTTATTAACGTGTTGTTTACAACGGCTTCTGCGCCCGACGTAAACGCACGTCTGTGACGCACATCACGCGCCTGACGTCGGGCGGGACGCGTTGTGGTGCTGCGCTCGCACGACCTTGGGTTCTCACGCGCCGCGGCTGTGCTGGGTTACTCCGTGAAAAAAGCGTAGGAGGGAGAAACACAGTGTTTTTACTTTCCCCGCTCACCGAGTTTCTATGGTTGCCAAGATCTAGCCGCTGTACGGCCGTTGTTAATATACCTCCCCCTCCCCCCTCATTGGCGTGTCGTCTGCAGCCACTTTCCTTGAGGATGACGGAGGGGGTAGTTAAGAGGGTAGGTTCTTGTCGGAAGGGTGGGTGTGTGTGTAGGGATGGGTGGGAGGAGATGAGGGAGTTATGAAGGGATGCCAGGGGAGAGAACTGCGGCGGATGCTTTGCAAATCGTTTGGGAATTAGCGTTTGGGCAAGTGGTTCTTTTCATTTCTCGCCCGACATCTTTAGCGAGTCCTTGATTTCTACATCGTCGTTTTTTTTTTTTGTTTTTTTTTTTTTATCAGCCCCCCACCGCGTTCAACACCAACATCACATCATCGCCACTGACATTAAAAGCCGCAGTTGTCTGTGAGTGCGTGCCCTTGTCACAGTTATCCGCCCCCTCATCCCCGTCTTGCTCTTATGGCAACCCCTCTCAAGGAGGCAATGGTTCCATCTGCACAATGGATCAGCACATTCAAGCAGAACAGCCCAAACATACAAAAATACGGTTCTTAGATTTTGCTCACACTGGGTGGTCTTTCCTTTTAAAATAAGAATTAAATATGCTATTTTGTATTCATATGAATAGATTCGTGTGGTCAACAGGCTAGTGTGTACTTTTGTGAAATCCTCATTTTTCTAGCAAAAAACTTTTTTTAAAATCAATTTTAGACGACATTATGTATTTTTTCGATGATCGCGATGAGCATTAAAAAGTGAGCAAGCAAAAGAGAGAGAGAGCAAGAGAAAATGCTTTATTTATAAAACTTTTGTGACAATGTATATTATTGGGTGAATAGGTGTATAAGTATCGTTACAGCGCCGTGTGTGTATTTATAATTATTATAATTTAGTATTGAATATAAAGTCATTTATAGAGCATATTAAATGTTTATTAGTTGTAGCATTATTGTACTTGATGTATGTTTATATTTATATAATACAGAGAGACTTAGTAAATTTTGCATTACTAATGTATATTTTTGTACAGAACTCCTCGAGTGCGAAAGAATAATTTTGAATCTTGTCTGCTTCATCTACCGGCAGCTGTCGAGATTTCACTTTTGCTGAACACGCTGACCATTCTAGTCATTCCCCCTCCCCTTGATTCATTAGATTCACTCTGACCCCCACCCATCACACCCCTTTTTGTAGCAAGAAAGAGTCACCATGAAAACAAACCTCTGGGATCTCACTAAACTCCACAGTTTGCTTGCACTGTCATAAATTAACCTTGCGACCTGTCCACATGAGAGTCGCCACTCTCAGGCTTCGTGGCAGCCATCTTGAACTCGACGAATGTTTTATTTGCGTGTGTTTTTGTTTTCTTCTTCTCCGTTTTCCTCCTGCACAGATAAGGTTTTTCAGCCCTCAGCATTCCGGTGTCCTTATTCCTTGATGCTGTTGTCGAGGTGTCTTATTGCGTTTCACAAGAATGTCTGTGACATCAGACAATGGGAGTGCCCCACACAGCTTCCTTTGTGGCCATTCGAACGCACAATAAACGACAAGCTCTTAATTTGCTTTCTCTAACTGCGCACTTGACCTTTCTGAGCCTTTTATTTCTTTCTTTGATTTGTTCCTAACAAAATCGCTCTTTACTGATTTTATACCAACCATGTCTCATGTGCCAAAAGCTGGAAGAATAGACGCCCCTTTTGATCGTTTGAAAACCAATTTGTACAAAATTTGTAAATCACTTATTTTCTTTTTTAAAGTATTCATTTACATAATAAACTCAACTTTGACAATATGCTGTATTTATTTTGCCGAATTAATTATCATTACACATGTGGTTTAACTGCCAAGTTATGAAAAGCAACATTTTCGTTTTATTTATCTTACATTCCTTAGTAAAAATATAAATATTTGGTTTTTTTTTTTATACGATAGCTCTAGAATTCAGAGTCATCAGAAAGATAAAGAAAGCACTTTGTCTCATTCTTGATGAGTGGCATGATAGCTGACAACAGTCAGACCACGGAGACTGTGAGAATAGTGAGCTGCGGTTCGGATCTCATCGCCGGCACACATACAGTTCTTCTGGGTGTGGCCGGCTACAGGGCAGCAGAGAGCCAGCAAGGGTTCAGAGGCAGACAAATGGGAGGACCCCTTGCATTTAATTGTGATCGTAAATTAGCCTTTGTCAAAATGTAGTAGTAAGCTTACGAGTCGATTGCTATTATCAACATTAATCAAGCAATATCGACAGACCTGGCAGCGACCGGGTTAATTAAATGTGAGCATCATAAGCTCATCCGTACTACATGCACTGCAAATATCGGTCACTCGGAATAAACGAACGGAAAACCAATAGAGGAAAAAAAGGAAATAAAATTTTAAAATGAAATTTTAAAAACCGAAACGAGTATCTTCGTTATTTTAGTCACCCACAAAAACTCGATTATTACACTAAGGTTCAAACCTACCACAACCACCCACCCTCACCGTAGGAAAAGGTCGGCTGTTGCGCACGTACATCAAAGCATATCCATCATTCCTTTCATCAATTAAAATAACAAACGTGCCAACTGCGCAGCAACAAACAAAAGCTCTTCTGTTTCTGTTATTAAAATAGAAAATCAGCACCAGGGCCGGTGACGGACTATTTTGCGCGGTAGACACGGACACACTGACCATCCCACTCACCAAAACCCAGTTTGTTATGGTTGTTACATTTAAGCTTAAAAATCTTATTTTCTTGCGCTTTGCTTCTACCTGACTATCAGTGGTTTTATCCCGGTGTTCACATTCTTTTTTATGCTTTTCTTCCACATACTCCGACCTAAAATCCTGAAAGTCGGATACTATCCGGTAAAGGAAACTCTTTCTTTTTTTTTTTTAAGTAACTGAATAAAAATAATTACATCAGTAAAGACAACATCAAGTCAAATATCGCCCCTTCACCCTTCTCTCTCTGTGTGTGCGCGCGCAGCTAAATGCCAACACTTGTATTTGTCTAAGATATTACTATATACTGCTTTACTCACACCGACATATAAACAAGTTTGTGCGAAATCTGATATGCCTCTGTTTCTTTATTGAACGTGAACTGATGGATTTCATCTTTAGTTTTCGGGAAAGGTCATCATGTCTTTTATCTCTCTCCTCATCTTTTTCTCATTCTGTTTATCTCCCCTTGTTGCCGGGCCCAGGCTGAAAACAGCGGAAGTGACGAAAACTAGGTTTTACTTTACCACCGGCAGCGGGCGAACACCCTGTAGCGGCTATTTCATCCCCCTTCTGACGGCCGCGGTTATCGAACTGACAAGTAAACATGTTGTTTTGTTACCCACTCCGCCCCTTACACCACAAGTGCGCATCAACAGCTATAATTATTTTCCTAGGATGACCACACACACAACGTAAACCCAGTCAGAGTTTTGCGCCGCAAGCAATATCAAATCCCGAGATAAATATTAGAGGTAACCGAAAGTTAGATATTTCTCAGACGGACACTGTATTTACGACTCGCATGTTTGGACGGAAGTGCGCAGAGGGCGCTCTGGATGCTTCTTACGGAAGCTGGATAAATTTAATTTCACTAAATGGCGCCTGCTTTCAACAGAGGGACCAAAAGAATTTTTAACTTTCTTCCCACATTTCTGCTAGTGCGGATCGATTTAAGCTTTAAAATGAAAAGTAATTAGTTTTAAAAATGCGCATATTTGCACGAACTAAACATTGAAAATTATAAATGTTACATTAAATAATATGATTATTAGCATAAAGTATGTAGCTGATTTAAAACAAAATAAACGGAAAATCTTTAATGGTATCTATCTATAAATATATAATACATGGTATGTGTGATAAATAATTTATAATGCAACAATGGCAAAGAGAAGATATCACGCCGTATCTTATGTTGAAAATTAAATACAACAGACAAAATGAATTTCAAACTAAGGGCCTCAGGATTGCACCATCATAAATTTCATCTGGTGATTTAGTTTCGTACATAAGGCCGAGAGTTATCTCTGCTCCGCCTTTCGTCACTTCCTGTAGACCTGATAATTCAATAGACTTCACGGGTTGTTTCCCTTCACAGCCACGACTGCTTTGAGTTGCATCCTCTTGCCAAGGCAGTTTCACCGTTTCACGTGGTTGGAGTTTAGTGTGAGGGACAAAAACATTCTTCACGAACACGCACGCACGTGTGAACACACAAAGGAGCGAAGGAGAACAGACAAAAATGGAAAAATCCTACAAGCACTAAAGCTTTAGTTCGGTGAGCAAAAAAAAAAAAAACCCATCATGGCGCACTAGCCGGTTTCACATTCGTCTAAAATGCGGGAAAAATTATTGGGTATTCTATCAGCCGTTGCAGAAAAAATACCAGCCAGAAATAAATTTTTAATATTATCATGATCTTGATATCTGCCTTAATTATTAGCGCCTTGTTTTTATGCATCAAAAACTGTCATCACTGACATTTGATAATAAAGGCAAGATTTAATGCGATGCTTATTCCAGAAGGTTCTATACGATGAGACCTTCTGTCCGAATTCCTCTGTCTTCAGACACCCTAGGTAAACTTCCATCAGGTGATGTTCTCCTACGTGCTTTACACGTTTCTACGCGATAGGAAACACAAACAAACAACGGAGTACAGCTGCCAATGGAGAGAGACTTATTCTGGAGCCGGAAATGTGTAAGTGCTTCCTTCCAGCCCCTCCTCCAGCCCCGTCCACCCCTCTGTACCTGCACACGGAGCAAGCGCGTGCAGAAAGGGCCGTAGACCTACGTAGAGCGCAGCTATTATGACCCTATTAGGTCACAGCGCATGGGCGTGCAAAGTGTGTGACGTCTTGACTTGTTTGCACGCGTCCCCAGCCGGCAAGACGACCTTGCGCCGGAAATGACGCATCGGCCGGGGTGGTGCTGTTTTGGGAGTCTGCGACACCCTACAGTGTGTCATGTGTCACGTGGCCTTGTCGTCTGTTCCGCCTGCCCTTTCTCACCGCCGTTGCCTCCCCTTGCCTGCTTTCATTTGCCGGCCCCGCTACCTCGCCATTGTTGATGAGAACTGAGACGGGACAATAGATGCTGGTGACTCCGCCCAGTCTGACGACCTAGCGCCCCAGCCAAGGCCTCTGCGACGGAGTGTAATTAGTGCCTGACCTTGACCTTCACTCTACGCAGTAACTGATGTGGAAAAGCCCGATCCCACCCCGCCCCCAAGCATGCCACCCCGACATAAAGACCATCCTCACAGGGTTTCGAAACATGACCGGGTTTTAGTTTTGCGGGCCAACAACCGCCATGGCACAGATACAACTTTCCTAGCATCAACATGCAGTGATTTCTAAGAGTTGAAGGATGCACGTGCGTCATTAGGACTGCAGCCAATGGGAGAGCATGGGACATGTGTTAATTAGGCGTATCCGTCTCCGTCTTGGCCCGTTGATCTGCGTCAAGATTTATTTCTAATATTGATGTGTGGCTCTGTTGTTGCCATTTCCCATGTTCCTGGATTTATTTTTGTCTGCGCCACTTTCCTCTCTTTTTTTTTCTCTCCTGTGCCATTTTATTTCCACGGCCACATCTGCGCCTTCTTGCCGTTATTTACCTGATAGAAATATTCATCGGCAGTGTCGATCTTAAACTTTATTTCCTTTTCCTGCAAGTGTTCCACTTCATCTTCTTGGTCTGATGTTCTAAAAATATAAGGGAACTGTGAGACGGTTGCAGTTCATGATCATACCTCTTTCGCGAGCTCAAGCCTTCTTGATTCGTCAGTTTGGGACAAGAGTACCTCAAACGTGGGCTTGCATGACGAGAATTTATCCGGGTGTAACAACAACACCGACAGGGAAACAACAAACAAGAAAAATACACCAGGTGATTTTGTTGTTGTTGTTGATGATGAAAGGTGGGGTGGGTGGGCCGAGCAAGAGAGTAAGGCACAGAAACGGGACGATGACTGTCGACGGTTGTGGAGTCTATGATGTATGTCTGACGTCGTTAATCTGGAATTCACCGGCCCTCGCTGCCGACGTCTCGCTATTGACGTTTCGATCTCGCGCCGCACGAAACCCGAGCCGCCAAGGTCACAGCACTTGCCTACAGAACTACGTATGTTGCCCCCTCCCCCCGCTGAGAGAGAGAAGGGGGGGGGGATAGCTGCACAGCCGACAGCAGGAGGAAGGAGAAGCGATAGGAGCAAAAAAGGGAAGGGTAGGGGAAGTAATTCATAAAATCTGATGCTTGGGCTTGAAGGTCGTAATTAGTTCTCGGCTTTCCGTCTGGGATGTTGGAATCGTTGTGAGGAGGGTGTATGTGAGGATGGAGTAGGTGAGAGAGGGTGGTGGTGGTGGGGGGGAGGACGTCGGATGTGAGGGTAGGTGAAAAGGGGTGGGTTGGTGGAGGGTGACCGTTAGATCTAAAAGGAGAGAAGCTACTGCTTTGAAGAGATGCTGCGTAGGAGGAGGCTGAGAAAGGCATCTTACAGAACAGTTTGATACAGGATAGGCAAGCATTGAGGAGCAAACGGTGGAGATGATAGAAATAGGAAGCGCGGGCCATGAATGGGGGTGGGGTACATCGGGTAACCTTTTTATCGGGTGGCAGCGCACGTGATATATACGCACAGAGGCTGAATTCAGAAACAAGCGGAGGAGAAAAAAGAAAAAAAAACTAGCACAGTAATGTACTCTTTAAGATTTCTTTTTTTAAGCACGAGCTAAAGCAAGTGATCTACTGAGGCAGACGTGCACGTGATCAAAGCATCAGCAGGTAAGCATGGCAGATTTGTACATACAAGGGAGTGCTTGATGAAATAAAGTACATAAGCCAGCGGTTATGTAAGGCTTTGAAAACGGCTACAAGGTTAAAAAGAAGGTCTATAATAAACAGTGCACTCTAACATCTTTGTTCAATAATCCTCATGCTGAAGCAACCATCTGCGTCACTGGCATGTCACGTGACCTTTCGCTCCGCTGGGACCTTGCACGCTTCGAGACAAAAGATGAAAAATCCTTTAAAAAATACTTAAATGAAAAAAATGTGACATGTAACTTAAAAAAACAAATACCAGATTAGTTCTACAGCGAATTTTTTTTTTTTACCGGTGTAACAAGGTTTCCAATAACATTTGCTGCGTTATTTCAAGAACAAAGCATGTCCAGTGGCAGACGTCTAAGCTAGGGACTATGGTATAACGAGGCACAAATAATTTATATACAATCCCAGGCTTGTTTTTCTGCTTTGTCCTTGTCGATCGCTTCTTTCAAATGAAAGGGTTAAGCTTGGGCCTTAATCTTCACCTCTGCCATCCATAAACAATGGGGTTTCAAGACCCTTTGTTCCCGGGTTACCGCCATGTTTTTCTTAGTCCCTCGCTAGCCTTTTAAGGACATATCATATTAATGCAGGCTTTCGTGTGTTGTGACGTCCGCCTCATAAACAGCTGAATAGATTTTCGGAACCAAAGCCGGTGTTTTTCACACGCTCCGGGAAAACAGGGCCATGGTGCTGACGTCACGACCTACCGCGCACACGCACACAATGGACACCACAGCGGGTACCTGAGTGACGTTCTTTGGTGTGGGAGGTCGCAAAGGACACGCTACCCTACCTACCCTACCTACCCTCCCCCAACACTGCCTTCCGCTCCAGTGCCGCTACCCCAGTCGCTTCTCCCTCATCGGCGCTGCTCTCACCTTGAACGATCGGCTATGTTTAGCCTGGCGGCGATGCCTCCTGTTATTTTGGCGCTTTTTACCAAAATACACTAAGCTGACGACAGAACTGTGAAAGCTTTCTTTTTTTTTTTCTTTTTTTTTCTTCTTTCTTTTTGCATCACCGCCTACTGAAAGGCGCTTGTTTGCTGCCTGTTATCTACCCTAGCAACTGGTCTTTGGCTTGTTTTCCCACGTGGAACACGAATCATGAACCTCTGTTGGGATGCTTGGCTATTTCAATTGAGATGAGATAGTTTACAAGTAAACAGGGAAATAATGTGGTAGATATAGCTGGCAAAAACAAACATTCGAGAAGGCACTGTTAGGGGAAAAACTGATAATTTTTTGAAAGAGGACTTTTTATCGTAGAACCGCAAGCGTTATCGCTGGGAGTTTAACACAAGCCAGAATAAATACAAACTACTGATGAAAAGAACTAACCCCGTCTGGAAATATAGCATTGTAGAGGGTGCACTTGTAATTCTGAAATCATTTAGGACTGATGGGGTTTGCATTTGATCGTAATACAGTCTATAAAATGTCAGCACCAAAACCCCCAAAGGCCAATGTCAACAATTACCAAAAAAAAAAAAAACACAAAACCAAAAAACAAAACAAAAAAAAAAAACAAAAACAAACAAACAAACAAACAAAAAAAACAAAAAAACAAAAAAGGTTGACTTTGACCTGGATGTGATAAATTTTTGCTGCTTTTATCTGAATACAGAATTTTTCAATCATCTTTCAAATTACTTCACAAGCAATGTTTATTTGTAATTTATCTTTTATTAAAAACTTCATAAACAATATTTATAAACCAACAAACAATTTAAAAATCAATAATATAATTGATCTTTTCGTCCTCTCCCACAACTTCCACAAATACGCAAAATGTAAAATATAAATAAATAACATACACGCTAATACCTATTGGCACTCTTCCACTCACCTCTCTCTCACAGACACACGCGCGCACGCGTACGCACGTACACAACACGAGATAGCGCAGGTGTAGAAATCTAACTGCAATTATTATTTTTGTTTAAAAGACCCTTTCGAAAGAGAGCAAGGAGCAAAGTTACATAACAACAAACACGCAGTAAAAATTAAAGCAGGCCACAAAAGTAAAAAAGTGCAAAGTGAGATCAGATAGAAATATACAGGATATGACTACAACATGAGCTGTCACAGGCAGAACACGAGGAAAAGACAATCAAGACTAGAAATATAAATACTTAGAACACTCTGGGAGTTGTCTCTCTTTCAATCCGATGCCTCGTTTGAAGGCAGTAAACAACAAACATCAATAAAACTTAATAATGTGCCTCTCTGGATTCCCTCACACGGCGAGTAGATGGCGACGAGGAGGCAGACAGGTCAGCAATGACAGGCTTTTGTAGTGTAAATCTTCGTTCTCTAAAAGGAATACTTATAATACTTAAAATAACAACTTCTAAGAATTCTTTAGCAGGTTAACGAAATGAACAACTGCCATTGGTTTCAGTTCCTAATCTTTAAGGGAACTTTGCTGTCATTCGCTTGCCACGAAAGGGATTTCTTCCTCATAGTTTATCAGAAAGCCCTGTCATTAAGCAGAAAGGAAAATGCGCTGTTGATTGTTTTCCCAGACGGTGAATAGTGGGCATAAGATTAGTTCCTGCGTAAAAACCACAGCCAAGGCCAGAGCATCAAGAAACACGTATATAAAGCATTTTCATTACGAGTCTACACTTGTGATGACAGGACTGGCAGAGGGAGATTTGCGAGAGAAAGGAAAGAGGAGAGGAAGAAATAAAAGAGAAGTAGGGGTAGGGTAGGTTGGGAAGAATGACCATGTTTTTCCCTTCTTGCAATGTTTTTAACTCGCGTGATGCGAACAGAACGGAGTGGTCACTCAGAAGTTAGAAGCTGTTTTACTTATAATGAACTAACTCCCAGACGTTTGAACTTTATTTTGCTCTCAGACTAACATTTGTTTCTTATTTGTGCCTCATAGAACTGTCATGAGACTGCATCAGGTTTCCTAGGAAGTATGAAGAGCGATAGTTTTTTTGCGCAAGCCTGTTTACCTGTCTCTCCTTTGATGAGACACAAACGCAGACGGGGGGAGGAGAGAGAGACTGCTGCGTGCACTTACTCCGTGTTTCGCGAACTTTCGCTTATTTTGTGCAGCTGGGAGGGAGAGAGAGAGAGCGACTGCACAGGAAAAAAAGTGATACGACCTTTCTGTATTGCGATCTAAATTGTGGACGATGCCATTTGTTGTCCTCACAGCTCGACTATCGGGGGCAAGCGGTACAAGTATGTCCTTACTAAGGCATCCAACCTCTCCAAGTCTTGAAAACATTCACTCCATCAGCCTCTCGACATAACATGTTTTGCTCTTCACGTAGCGTGTAACTTAAAGCCAAACCCATAGAATTTTTAGACCACATTTCTCTGCTGACTTTCACTTTTTGTTTTTGTTTTTCTTTCCCTCTTTGTCGCGGCGTGGAAGCAAACAAATCTGGAGTTTTCTCCCCTACTAGTCGTTCAGTCAGTTTTTTCCCTCTTTCTCTGTAACGTTGTTGGTTGTTTTTTTTTCTTGGCAGACAGAAAGTCTTGACAGGACGAACTCGGATTTCAGAGGTAGGTCCTAGAAAGTTCTTTGACCACCGCCACCATGAAATATTGTGTCGATGTTTTGAGTCACTTGATCTACAAGAACCTGGGCGAGGGAGAGGAGGAGGAGGGTTAACGGTGTTATTCACCCACACACGGCCGTCACACCACCCTGCAGCAGTACCCAAGGCCATGTTTACCTCATCCTTAATGATCCCTTAATGCGCTGTTTGTTATCATGTGGGCCTATACAACACGGGGAACCTGCAGATTATTAGCAAACTTTGTACATCTGTGCCTGTTTCCTATTACAGGATTCCACAATGCTTCCGTTTGGTAGCTCACCCTGAGGTAGCGTTATCTCTGCTTCAACTGTTGGCTCAATGCTTGATTGTTTGTTTGTTTGCTTGTTTCTTTTATTCTTAGGATATGCATTTTCTCAAAACAGTCGGCGCTTTTTAAAGAGATTTGAAGACGCGCTGTGACGAGAGACAGGAATCATGTGACCACAGGTAAAGAGGTTGGCAAGAATCAGTCTGACTTCAGAGACTTTGTCCGTTTTCAGTTAAAAAAAATATTGCCTTTATTGCTTCTACTCTCTGCTGTATTGGTGGTGCATGGGAAATGTTGCTTGTGATGAGGATTCAATCGAGCGTTGCGACCTAGTCGTACTGTGTGATGGAAGCTTAATTAAGACGATTTCAGACAGAGGAGCCATAGTGCGGTAAGATGCTCCGTGCAGTTGTCAAGTGGCCATCTTGTTTCTTCCGAAAGCTGCATCCTTCTTTGTTATGGGTGGTGAGTGGGGCAGTTCCTGCTCATCGTTTACGGTGGGACACACCTGCTTCCTTTGCTTCAGCAAGCAGGCAGTCGTGACCCGCCGTGGACGAATATCAGTAGACAGAGTGCTTTACTTTCTTACATTACCAGAGGTCACACTTTCTAGTTCATTTGCAGCAATTCACCCTTCGCCTCGATGTCCCTCGCAACCCGCTGACCTCCTTGACCGGACACTGTGCTGTTATGAACTACAATTAACACAAACTAATAGAAATATAGATGATGCTGTGTGAGTTTGGTAAAATTTTCACCCAAATGAACCTGACCAAACATCAGTTCTCGCAGCACAAACAATTACTGCAAAGGCTCTTAAGTGAAAGCCTGTTCCGTTTGGATCGGTCATTAACAATTGCATCTTAGTTTGGCCAAACCACCAGACATCCAAGATGGTTGCTCCTTGTTCTCGGTTGTGTTCGAAAAAAAAAATCTTGTTAACTAAGGTCACATGCAGCTTTGGCCAGAGTGTGGACGAAAGGTCGTTGACTCTATTTCAATGTAGTAATGAATGGCAGTGGGTTCACAAATGACCTCCGCAGAGGTCGAGTTTTATCCGTGACCCCTGAAGAGCTTCCTTTGTTTGTCAACAAGGAATAAGACAAAAGGAAAAGGGGATGAATACTTTTTTTTCGTATAAATATGTGTGTGAAATGTCTTTAACAATATTTATTATTTGCCCTAACAGCTGGTCTTCGGCAGGTTTTCGTACGAGGAGCACGCAAGAGGATCTTCTCTGTTGGCATGCTCGGTTATTTCAGTTGAGGTTTGTTCGGTTGACAAGAAACAAGTAAACAGGAAAATGATGGTAGATACAATTGAGGTATCATTTACTTTTGACCGATGTCCAAGACTTACGATGCGCAATGTCTGTAGTGTTGTTTGGCTACATAAAGCACTAGGCGAATCAAAACCGATTCCTCATCAGGTTTTTTAATAATAATAACAACAACAATAATAACAATAATACAAAACTAAACTGGTGGCTTTTCTAATGCTGAGCTAGCGGCTCAGGCTGTTGTGACGACCAAGCAGCCGGTCCTCCAAGCAGGTGCCACGTGCAGAAACAACAGCGGTCGCGAGGTGAGATCTGAACCCAGATAATCATTGTAATATTGACAAGAGCCACCGGACCGAGAATCAGAGATAAAAGCAGCTTTTGGTTTTGATATTATTAGCAATACTAACGGATTGAAAGCAACTATAATTACAAGTTGAATCAAGAAACTTAATAAAGTGAGAGAATACTAGTCAGCCTTAGAGAAGATATCTCGCGCCACCAAAACGTGATGCTGAAAGTTCGGGGCAGTCAGTCTCTTCCTGTGTCAGTGGCATGGTAGCCATGACTATGGTCCACTGTGTTGATGTCTTTTAGCGTGAAGTGCATCATTGTTGCACACCACATGCACATCACATACCACACCACATGGCGGATGTAAGATACGGGTTATCAAGGCCGTCTAGGAGTGTGGCATGCCTAGCTGCTTTGTCACGACGTCTTTGATTGGCCGGAGGCGCTGGGCGATCGATCGCTGATAGGGCCGAGCACTCTTGCCGGAAAGTGCGGTCACTTGGTCAGCGCCTGCGTGGTAAACACCACGTGACTGCTACAGCGGTCAGTGACATGCCGCTTGTTGCTTGTTTGTGTATTTTCGTGCCCATGTTGCTTGAAATAATCTATTTTCTGTTACTTTTTTCTGTGAGGATGTTTCTCCCTCGGTGGGTGCTTACAATGAATATGTCTGTGTGTGTGTGTGGGAACGCGTAGGCACGCTGACCTGTCGCACATGAGAACGGAAGTGTGATAGATGGCGCTCAGTAGGCAGCTGTTGTCTGCGAAGGTCAGTGCAGCAGGCGTTCGATGCGTGCAAAGCGTAGGGTCACCGAGGTCGAGGTCACAGCCAATGAGTGCTCTTTCAGCCATCGCGTCTACATTACAACAAACCTCCTCCCTCCTGCTTCCCCTCTCTAGCGCACATCTTACCATCCTCCCCTCCCTTCTTACCATCCTCCCCTCCCTCTTCCGCCTCGTTCTTCTCCGCGGCAGTGACCTTCTACTGTTAACCCTTCTTCAACAGGCACCCACCTTCAAATGTCCGTCCATTCAAAAGCAACCTCAGCCGAGACTTTAGAAGTCCTTCGAGTTCAATGGCGCGCCGCCTGCATCACTGATGCGCTTCGATTGCAACTTAAATGAAGCAGGACGGGCGGGGTTTGATCGCTGATTACGTCTGATTAAGGGCCGGCGGCAGAGGCGGCAGTGGGGCGAGGAAAGGCCATGGGCCAGTGGAGGAGTGTCGGGGCGGCCATGGTGGTGTCTATGTGGAGGGCCGTGCAGTCTCGTGCCAGCGATTGGTTTAATGACCTTCGAAGGTTGTGTGTCTGTGCGGGCAATGAACTCTGGATCTCTCCCCGGCTGTGGATGGTCCGTGCTGGCTTCAGTCATGGCTGTCAGGACGAGCGGCCACTGATTGATCTGCCTGCGAGTGCTGACTGTTTTCAGGAAGTGCGCAAGCGAGACATGTTGAACGTAGTGCGTGTGTGTGCGCGTGTGTGTGTGTGTGAGAGCGAGGGAGGGGGAGAGGGGTTGTTGTTGCGTATGTGTTTATATGTTTGTGTGTATCAGTCGATGGTTGCCGGCTGGCTACCTGAGCATGTGCGTCATACCACACCTGGAACACAAACAGTCAATATCCCAACAACAACTATGCGAAAGCATGTGAATAACAGACATTTCATTATCTATTGTCTAGAGGAGTGTCACTGCCAGAACACCCACATACAGGATATACAGTTAGGTATCAACGAAGAATTTTTTTCAAATAGAAACAGTATTGTGTGCCGGTATTCTGGACAAGTGGGGGGGGGGGGGGGTGAGAGGAGCACTGCCATTGTCATCGATGCTGAAATGGTTAGTGTGAATTCAGCGGACTTAGTGAAGTCAAATGTAGCAATGAGGTCTGGACAAAATAGAATTCAATACAAGAACTAAATATGTTTACTAAACGTTTACTCGCATAGATGTTTACATCTTTACTCAAATAACATAATAACAAATAACACGTTGGTGTTTTCTTTTGCTCATTCTGTTTTGGCTTTAACAGTAACAATTAATTTTGCTATAGTGCTATTTCTGCGAAACTATGCTTAAAGCAGTTTATATACAGGAAGACACACACACACCCCGGGTGGAAGAAACCGGACTTCTTGGAGAAAACCACCGTTGTGTAAGTTAGGGTCCTTGTAAGTCTGTAAATGATCAGACAAGCCAATTCTAAATGAAGGGAAGTCGATCCTGATGGCCAATACTAGATAAAAGATGAGAGCGTGGGATGGGGGATGATTTGATAATTCTTAGTCCAACGGTTGCCATTCCCAGGAAGTGACCTACGGGCGTTTCGCATCCATCAGTGTACATCATTTGGCACGTGACAGGTCCGCGGCTTCCCCGCACTCTAGTAATTAAGAGACGACGCAGATCAGAGGACCGGTGGCTTAGGCAGGCTCACTAAGTGACCCCAGATAACTATGGCCATTAAAGGCTGGACAACTTTGATTGTCTTGTACTTAGGTGTGATCCGTGATTGGCTGTCGCTAGGTTACGTGGATGGCTGAGCGAGGATGTGAGTGTCAATGACCAGTCGGATGCCACGGAGGTTCTGAAATCGCTGATTTAACTGAGTCTTGGACCTCGACTCAACGTTTCGCCATCAAGCTCTTGGAGGATACTGGTCGTTAAGACAGATTTTCTAGACTGGTTGAAGACAAGCCTCGTCTGCGAGGATGTCAGCTATCACCAGACAAGGGGATTGGTGTAGTGACTGCTCCAACAGGACTTGCCAGGAGGTGTGCAAGTCCACTCTCTAGACAAAGTGTAGAGTATTACTCTACCAATCGCCGCTCTGGTCTGGACAGCGGAGTCCTAATCTGGATTAATTAATAAGATGCTTGGGTCAGGTCATTGGGAAGTGTTCTTCTCTGAACATGGTGGACATGTCTCGGGCTCTGTCTGGTGCGAGGATGAAGTCATCGACAAGCGACGAAAATCAACGTCCATTGCGCCATTCTTCACCGGAGCATCGGGAGGACCCTTCGTCCAGGGAAGGACAATTCTGTCTGACCTGAGTGGCATATGAATGCATAAACGTGTGTAGTATGAGCAAGTGTGTTATTTAAGATTGGATAGTATTGACTCACACGTTATCTGGATTAGTCTAGGAAAGATATAAACAGGACACTTTTTAAAAAATCTTAATGTACATGATTTGAGTGTAAATATATCAGCTCTTAACTTTATGAATAGTCAACCCTTTGATACACTAAACTGCGTTGTGTTGTTATTGGGGAAGTATGATGGGGGCTCGGAGCTAATATATAATATTCATCAGTCAGGAGTGTAGTGGAAGCGTGCTGCGCACACGTTACCTGTCGGTGTGAATGGCAGAATAGTTAGGAAGAACTAAGGAGATTAATTACCATCCTTCCTCCACCTCGCAGGGCTTGCACTCTCTTCACACTCTGTTATCTTTTCTGTTCTTTCGGTTTTTAAAAAATTGTTGCTGGGCGGATGTTGTTTGGTATCAGTGGCTTGTGTACAGGCGCAGATTATTTTGTTTTCGAGGCGCACGCGTGAGATGTGTGTATGCAAATGTGAATTATGGTGTATATCCAAAAATTGTCAATAAAAATCATCCTTATTTATGCTAATAATATATTTTTGCTAATAGTGTTAAGTCAACACTATTAGTAACACTATTAGCAATTTGAAAAGAAACGAACACAACTTTAATGTAGATCGAAGTTTATTACTCATATTTGTTATTTAAAAATAGTCTTAATTTTTGGCTTATACATTATCATTTTTTTCCAGACCCTTCGTGAGTAAGCAAATGAGCACTTTATCAGATGCTCGAAAACAACAACTTAACGCTCACTCTTAGAAATCGACTTTTAAAAAATTTTAAGCGATTAATTGGACAAAAAAAAAAATGTAAGTGCAATGTTTGTTTCATAGATGTTTTGAAAGCATTTGATAATGTCTATTAATAGAAACAGTGTATTGTATAAATGACGAGATGGAGAGAATCTGTTATAAAGAACTGTCAGTATTCAGAAAGCTCAAGATTTGACAGTGTAATAAGATCTGCGACAGGAAGAGTATTGCCCTAACGCCCTCGGTTATGCTTGAACTGGATATTTATAACTTTCGGTATCAAAACAGTTTCACTCTGTTGTAAACAACTTCTCAAATGAACCTGTTCTGGGACTCTTTTTTTTTTTATTTATCTGCGCGTCGCCAACGTTACAGTCAGGTAATTGAAGGCTTTTGAGGGGAGTGTTTGTCCACATACTGTTTCACTTCATTGATGATAAAAACTCTGAGCAGCATTAGCATTGTACGTGTCCTTTGTTGGTTTATGCATGGCTGTCCCACTGTTTAAAGACTTTCTAGGTTTGTTTTTTTTTGTTTTGCTTCTTCTTTTTTTTTTTTTTGTCATCTCCACTTGACTAGAGAATTGGAAGACTGAAGTGGAACTAATTCTGTTGTTTACTTTCTCTCGGTCATGTCTAGTTTTGTTCTTTTTTAGCATTCCCTTTGGTGTTTATCCAAAAAAAGATAAAATCTCCTTTTGAGTTGCGAGTCTTTGAGCTGAATGTTGTTGTTTTGCCGGTTGGACAAATGGCACTCAGGATGTAGTGTTTTTCATTGGCAGGACAGTCTTTGTCGATCTAGGCCACGACCAGCCTGCATGTTGTTGTGTACTGAGTTTATCAGCGGGTTCAAGGACAACCAACAGCGTCCTCTCACTGAACGCACTCTATCTCACACACAAGCAAATCCCAATGGTTAAAAAGTGGGACACAGGGGTGTCTCTACATCCGTCAAAACCATTCATGCACATTAATAAACAAACAAACAAGCAAACATACTGATAAATTAAGAATAACAAATAGTTTGACGTACTTGCTAACGAACCGTTGAAGTGGATACGGTTTTCTCGGATAGAGATGCGAAATGTTTCCTTCATTCTCGTCACAAGCATCTGAAGCCGATGTTCCAAGGCCGGTCACTGCGTCCCGCTCGTCCTTGGCGAATAAGTTGTGGAGGTGTTTGTGTTGTTTGCTGGCAGCCTGGCTGCTATGGTCAAGGCCATTATTTGACTGCAGCTCACTGGCGGAGGAACACAAATTGAAGCTCTGTGGGCGGAAATGAGAGCACGCCACACCGGACTTGGCTCTCATTTGACGAAGATGTGCGCGTGGGCTGGTGTAAACAAGAGATGGAAGGGAGGAGGTGGCCTCCAGTGAGTGGAGCACAAGGCAACAGTCGGGGTACCTGGTGGAGGTGGAAGGGTATTGGTCGCAGAGGAGGAAGCACTACCTTCTGTTGACATGACTGCTTGGTACCTGCTGACATCATAATGAGATCACACGGGTGTCCTGTACTGTATCTCGTGAGTTTGAAGGTATGAAAACATATCCATCTCCTTTCACTTTTACACACACATATATATGCAAGCATAGGCACACACCCACGTGCACATACGTACGTACAGGCGCGCTCACAAACCGATGAAAGTCTGAATGATATATGAACCTTGTAGAATATTCTTAACTACACACTGAGCCACGTCATCAAGCATCGACATTATAACCATCACACCCATTATCCTGTTGCTGACTTCCCGAAACTCGAGATAAACAACTGACGCATCCACATTAAAACAGCAATAATCATAATAATAATCATAATAATGCAATCAATATCTTTCCCTTTTCTTGTCCTTCTCCTTCTTACATTTCGGGAACCTGTTTGCTTCTAGCTTTCTCAAACCTTCCACCCCTCTTTTACATCCTCCTTCCTTCTCTCTCCTGTCTCCCTCTCTTCGCCTGCTCTCTCTCTCTTATCGCAAACATTGTAAGGCTGAGAGTGAGAAAGGCTGGTAACCCTAAGCAACAGCCTGAAGGTAAACACCAACTGAGGAATGCATTGATCGTAAACACGAATTTCCCTACATCTTGTTTCTGGCGGCATGGAAGCAACAGAAGGTTGCACAGGGAACCCTACTAGGCCATGGCCTTGACGTGTCTTCGAAACTTCCATTGTCACAACTCCCTAGGGATCAGACAACAGGGCGGGAGGTTACCGAGTACCTGATCTGTCCTCCATCGCAGACAAACAATTAGCAACAATCAGGGTTCTGGTGAAAACACCCACCCAAAAAATAAAGTACTCCACACAAACAACCCCAGAGTCTAGTGTTTGGCTTTGTAACGGTTGTGTTCACAGAAATAACGGCTTACTGTCAGATGGAAACGTTTACAAGCTGAAGATAAGATTCTGACGAGCTTTAACAGGCAACTCATGCGTGTCCTGGCTCTTGCTCAACCGTGACTATTCTTTCCTAAAGATAATGAACAGCATGCGGTGTGATTGATATGCACCCAGCGCCGCGCATGCGCACACGCACACAAAGAACGTAAAGGTTGGTGTAGCCATTAAAGTTGTCCGTATGTAACAAAATGTGTGAGAGTGAGATCACAAGGTTACACAGTGTGGAATGCCAGAACCTTATTTTATTGTTTTATTATGCTGCAGAAGCTTCACATAAAAGAAATGATGCTTATGTACAGCCACCCAATGTTGATATGCATGTAACCGGCAATATTTTATGTTCACATGGCCTTGGAGAGGTTATTATTTTTATTTATTATTCAATGTATGCTTGCACGTATACACTTGCCCACGCACACACACAGAAGAGACAAGTCCTGCGCCATTATGGAAGGACTTTATAGCTAATATTTCTTTGATATTCGCCGTAAGTAAAGACTAATTTTCTGTTACTCGAGCTCTATCCGGTCCTTTGCTAACTCGTCGTTGTAAGGCAGGACCAGGGTGGATGGAGGACTCCACAACCACGTGTGGGCTAAAGCAAGTCGCTTGGTGCTCGACATGAGTTACAGACTTGCCGAGTGCGTGTGGAACTTCTTTACCTCCACCATCAAGACCATCAGCAGTTTGTTATCGTGGCTGTCGTTCCCCACAACTAGTGTAAACACATATTTCAACAGTGAGTTGTTCAGTCACCTAGTGGGTTTTTCTGCCTCTGATTTTTGTTTTCCCTGCTGTCTTGTAAGACTTTAAGTCAGGCGCATATCAGTCGACTCATATTTCAAGTTTTGCTAAGCGTGCAATTGAATAAAGGAGATAACAATGATTAAAAAGAAGACTGTCACTGCGGGTTTCATCACCACAACCATTAGCACGCTTGTCACCTTGAGGATTAAATTTGTTTTGCCCCGAGGTGTCAGGTGCAGGATATTTTGTTTTCGAGGCGCACGTGTGAGACCCTGAGTTGTTTGCCGCTGTCATTCAAGCGAGGTAAATAAGGAAGAAAGGCGCAATGAGACAGTGTTGTCATCAACGTCCTGGCCACAGACCCAGGGCCGCGAGGCATGGCGGCCTGGTTACAGGAAACGGATTAATATTTCCACCCAACCCACCATTCCCACCTTTCCCACCCACCCCTACTCCCCCGCAGGCACATAATATGTCTGCATCTCTGATATTTTTATGAGCCTGCGGTCCTTTCCACTGCAGCTAGGTACTGTAGAACTAACCCTGACAACATCCCAAGTCCAGGTACCTTGGAACTAGCTGACAAGCAACATCTCAGATAAACGTTAAGCTTTAGAAGCAGCAGCTTTCCAATTGAACCTAGCCTAGGAACCGTCACTAACAACTTTTCAGTTTAAAATACACAACAATCACCACGAACTTCCCAGTTTTGGAAGGACGGCCCGTCTACAGGAAGCGAACCAAGCCCTAGCAGGATTTGCTCAGAAGCAGGGAATGACTCCGGCCCTGACAGGGCGAGTGAACACTAGACACGTAAGTGCGTTGCCGAGCCTAATCGCTACAGATGACACTTCGTGCCCTTTCTGACTTCCGGTTTTTGAGAGCTGGATGGGCAGGTTAAAAGGCGTGACACTGCCTTGACCCGATTCCGTGGCGGGTCTGGGCGGCGCCAGCAGCAGAATGCACTCACGCTTTTCACGGATGTGCATGGCGAGGTGCAGGAGCGGAGAGTTGTCTGCGCCAACGGACGTCCAGGAAGTCAGTCGAGAGCTGGGCGCGAGGTCACAGGACGTGCATGTGTTTGTCAAGTGCGCATGAGCAGCAGCCACTCTGGTTTAAGTGCATCGTTGAATACGCATTTCGTGTGAAATTTATGCAACAACAACAACAACAAAAATTTGATAAGGGATGGGCATGTACTACAACACAAATTCCAGCAATGGTGGCCAGATCTGGCTTAGCGCATGTCCACGTGGTTAGTCTTCTGGCCCCAGTGCTGGAGCTGGCTGGGTCAGGTGAACAGTCAACAGTTCGTTAAAGTTTCCATCCACTTCGATTCTCTCTCTTTCTCTCTCACACACACATACAAAGCAGACTGGTAATATGGTGATCCATCAGGTGCAGGTGCATCATATGTTTACCTATATGAAGTAAATTATTACAAGCAAAAATATGGTCATATATTCTTTGAAGTGAATCTTTGTGATCATTCCTTATTAGTGCAGTCCGGTCACCTGACCTGCTAGGATGGAACCACATGTTGTGTGGCGGAATCCATAAAGGTACAAACATACCACATCAAAGCTCGCAATGTACCCTACCAAGTCCACATTTGCAAGCCTGCCAGGTAGAGAGAAAGAGAAAGAACAGCAGTGTTTAGCCAGCAGACATTTGAACTAGCTCAGGCCAGTTCCAGGTAAAAAGCCGAGTTGTCGGGTGTAAGAACTACCCTTATCAATCACTGCAGCAACCGGTGAAATTGGTTTGCAGACCTTTTTTCTGTACATCGAGGTATGGCTGTAGACATCGCAGGTAGTCGTGCAAGGTGGACGTGTCCTAAATTCATGCTATTTGGTCAAAGTCAAGCATAACATGGAGACCCATTGTTCGGAAATCAAACAGCCAATCAAACAACCACAGACCTTGCAGAAGGACATACTTTGACATGCTACCTACAAAGATAACAGTCACATAGTAACTATGGGCATATTTGCCCCAAATAATAATACTTCACTCTAAACTAGTCTAACGATCAATGTTGTCGAAGTGACTGTTGATGGAGGAGGGTAACTTGCTTCTTCCAAAGCAGTCATCTGTTCAGTTGTCCTTGTGAAAGAAGATTGTGAACTCTGTTCTGGTATCGAGATAGACCAGTTTCTTTTAAGTCGGTGGTACATCAAAAAGGGTTTCGCCATTACATCTACTCTTATCTCCAACCCTAAGTCATCAACCTTTTTGCACACATAGAGAAAACGAGATCGATGAAATGGGCTAAACAAACAAACAACCGGTACAGCAAAAATGCGCGCCCTTCACCTGGATGTCGGTGCGCAAGTTCTTGCCCTCGACCTGCGACAGATGTTGGATGTCGTGTAAACGAACTTCACGTGTGAGCGAGGGAGAGGAGGGGGAACCAGCAGCAATCCAACCACCTCTACCTACCGTCTAGTTCCTGAATAGAGACACGTGAGTGAGATACTCCACCTGTCGATTGTTAAAACTTGGCCACATTGTTTATTTTTGTGGAATTATTCTTGACAGAGATACGCATCCACACACATGAAAAAAACATAGGTCATGTTTGTGTGTGAGAGTGAGAGAGAGATTGATTTCTTTATTGCTTCGGAGAGAGAGAGAAACAGAAAGGTTTGCTAGTTGCAGCTTTGTTCGGTCCTCACCCTGTAAGGGACAAAATCGTCTTTGTAATGTGAGAGAGAGAGAATGCACAAATTCTATAGCGCTTTCCAAAACCCATTGGCCAAAATAATAAATAACTTTTTAACTTCTCTTTTTTTCTCTCTCTCTCTTTCGTTAGTTGTCGTGTAAAGACATTCAGGGGCAAGTTCTGGCAACACCCTTGACATCAGCTGCATGCTACAGGTCTGTGTGTCTCTTTACCAGGCTTGTTATTTACGCCCTGTGAGTCAAGTCAGTCCTGGTTACAAGACGCTCGCGCCATGTCCAAAAAATAACTCTGAAACGAAATGATCAAACTGTCAGTATGTTTGTTTTTGTTTTTGAAAACATTGCTGGAAAATCGTTCTCAGATGACAAGATGACAACACCTGCAAAGATGGATGTTACTTCGTCTTGTTTGTGTTTACCGCAACCTAGCACAACGCAGCAACCGAGACCATGGACGTGTTTAGGTGGACTGCTGTCTGTCTGCCGAGACCAACGATCAGACTTTCGCGAAGTTCTACTGTTTGTTTCGGCGAGCGTAAACAAAGAATGTGACTAAACCGGAAGCTTTGTAGTCTCATGCCTCGTTTTAGGAGTTAACTGGAAAAAAACCAACTGCCAGCAGTTCAGTAATCCAAGTTCGTGCCGAGACAGTGTCAGACGCCATCTTGGTAGAAGGCGGTAACACAGTTTGCTGTTCTGCAATGAGATCACCATTGTGGTAATCCTTGCTTTCTTCGTCTCTGAGCACTAGGTTTGGTGCTAGAATAAAAGGAAAACAATATATTTTGCAGATGTGGACTAGAAAAATGGTGTCTGGTGACATTTCCTTTTCGACGAAAAAAAAAAAAAAGAAAAGAAAAAGAAAAGACAAGCAAGTCCTGAATCAAAGTCGACATCGTTCCATTCTCTCCGTATCTTGGAAGTCCGGGCTAAAAGGTCAGTAAGCGTCTGAATTTCGTCCACTTGGCCTTTGACCCCTCTTCCATTTTTCTTCTTTTTTTTTTAAAAAAAAACTCTGTGCATAATCTTTTCGATAACGATAGCCTTGTGACACGTAAGCTGATGTATGAGAAGAATACTACAGGAAAGAAAAATTTTCCAATACATGTATTTTAACAAAAATGCCATTAAGGACAAAGAGTGAACATAATTTCCGAAGCAGTAATGCTACCAGATGTGCAGAAACTGAGCGTGGCGAGTTAAAAGACATGTTTCTTGCCAATAGGACAGAAAACAATAAATAATAATAAAAAACAAAAACAAACAAAACAGAAAATTAAAAAAAAAATACAAACCTTCTCCCTAATTCCCTAATGTTTCCATTATTAACAGATTGGCCCTTCTACCATTTCATCTTTCCATGCATTGTTTATTTTCTTGGATTCTTAGTCCAAAATTAAGGATTGCTTAATCAGTCTTGTAATCGGGATACTTAATCTTGCCATTGCCCTTCCTCAGCGATTGCCCATTTCTGCTTACCTCGCACTCCCCTGTATCCAGTTTTAGTTAGCCTCCCTTCATGCAGTAATTCTCCTGGAAGGGAGGGTCGAGGGCGAGGGGAATGGTCGAGCACGTGCTCTAACGTATGCAGCTTATCAACCCGGTTTTCTGACGAGATCGCATCAAAAACGTCGACGACTTTGCTTTCAGTCACGGTCACCCGTCTGACAACACGAAATCTGGTTCAACGGTTTAATTAATCACGAATGGGGTCTGAGAAAAGTCGTTCTGAATGCACTCATTCTAGTTTGGTCAACAGCTGATGGCCTTGTACTGTGGCTTGCTTCATATTATTTTAGAGAACTTTCAAACCGAGGCCAACACAGATAGAGGCCAACATGAATATTGTACCTTTTATCTGTGTGGACTTTTCTGGTTTTCTTTTTACTTCTGTTTTCTTTAAAATAAATCTTGGCTTGAGTTTACTTGTCTGTCTCTCTCTCCCCATTCCCCTACTTCTATATATCATATATAGTGTAATGTGTATGTGTGCTTGCGCGCACGTGCGTGAGGGAAATACAGTGATAATTCTTTATTAAAGAGGATGATGCCATAGCCAAATAAATATTTTTTTATTTGTTTGTTTTTTGTTTGCCGTGTAGCATTCGCGTGAGAGAGAGAGAGAGAGTCTCGGGGCAAAGAAAAACAAAACAATGTTATGCCGAGACTTCCGCTTTCATTTCCTCCACGATACGCCATTTGCAGCCGGCACAATCTGTTTCATGCTCCAAACTGAGCCCGCAGCTCGAGCGGAAGGCACGTGACTGCTGAAGTGCACGCGCTGACAGACCCACGTGACGCACGTGCGCAGAAGAGCGAAATAGGCTCCGCCATAAATAACTCGTCATCGTGCTGAATACAACAAGCATTTGACATTGGCAGGACGCACTGTCCTAGCAAGTGGACGCAGGGGCCAGACCGCTTGTAGTGATTGGCACAGTGGCAAAAACAAGGAATTAAACAAAATTCGGGGGCTCTAGGTACTCCCAACGTTTCATCTCAAGGCTGGCGGTAAATTTGTACCGGTCACGTGGCCTTCGTGGCAAGAGGTTTGTTTTCTGGACATATTTGTGAACGTCTTCATTCTCCTCCCACCTTTCCAAAAATTGTTTTGACGATACAGTTTTTAGGGGAAAAAATCCTCATCCCCCAATCTCTCCCCCGTCAAGGTTGAGACTTATCTGTCATGCCCAGCGAGGGCACAGCATGTAGCACACAACCTTGAAACCCACCCAAGTAAATAAGAGTTGTTTTCGTGAAACTCATTTCTAGGCATCTGCTTATACTGTCACTTTTTAAAGATCCTGAACTGGTATCGTATCGTATTGTTAAAAAAAAAGTTTTCACCATTAATACGCGGGACTGCTCTTATGGAAATCATCGTCTAAATTAGTCTCTTATCGTGGACATGCTGTTCTGTCTCTGCAAGTTTATTCACTTGAAAGGTTCCCTGTTCTTTCAGTGTAAATACAGTCTTGGATAGCTTTCTCTTCCGGTCTGAAAATGTTGGAAATGGAGAAAAACTGGTCCGCAGACACTTGTAGGCTTGAATAGGGAACCTGAAATATAGAAAAGAGTTAGCTGATGAAAAAAATTTGAACACTTAAGTGTTGAAAAAAATTGACATACAGGACATCAAACGTTGCCGTGTGCTTTTGCGTCCTCGTTGGTTCGTGATGTGTATAAAGACATTTTCGACTTGTTTACGGGGAAATTTCCTCCTTAAAAACCAAGCTTTTCATGACATTTTGAAAAAACATTTTTGTTTCCATAGAAGTTTAAAATTTAGCATTTAATTGCTAAATTAACAAATTGCATCATAACTATTATCAATATTCGTTAATTTATGAAATCTTTTTCCGGAATTAAAAATGGCTCCGGTCCTGCCCATGAGCTACAGGAGGTGGACATTGTTGCCCAGCAAAGTTGGTTTCCCTCAAAGAAAATGCAGACGAGGACACAAGCCCGATATCAGTGATCTCTTATCAGCCAGCTTGTCCTTGAACTTTTTGTAAAATACACACCCCCAAGACCTGGCCAATCAAGAAAGTCGTTCCCATTTTGGACCAATCAGAAGCACGTGTTTATCGCGACCGACTATTGCTGGCCTTGAATGAATTCAGTGGTCACAAATTGTCCAACATCAGCACTTGACTGAGTAATCTGGAAAAAAATACCGAAATTTGAAACCAAGATTTGGTTGCCCGTATGTATGTATAAGTGCATATGTTTATGTTTAAGCACGCGTTCATGTGTGTGTGAGAGCTAGAATCGTCATGGATACCGCAGAATTCTCTTGAAAATGTTGATTCAGCGTCAAGAAAGGGAAGAAAAATGATAGAGTTTTTTTTCTTTCGCCTGAAAGCCGTTTTTATAAACACTGGCCTGTAAATCGCATTCCATGAGCCCTGACTTCCTGTGATATGAACGTGCCTTCACGTGTAAATGTATGAACGCTGGTTTCACTCTCAATTGTTCACTATTTCTTTTTATGGACACTTTTTTTCGTGCCTAGTCCTACGGCAGTTACACTATGTCCAATTGTAAGAAAATCTTTAATGTCCTTGTCTATGAACTCTTGCTGTTCGTCCTATTGTTAGAACACTGATAGGCGAGGAGCTAGGAAAAAGTACAAATGAAGAATTCAGATGGACGAGATGACACGCAGGCACCTCTGATGTAGATAATAAATTTTAAATAAAATGTTGCACGTTTAATAGGATATTTCGTCTGAATATAAAACATTTGATAGATATAATAAGACGTCTCTATCTGTCTAAAGCACGTGCCACATTCAGATATCTGTCTAAAGCACGGATGATAATGGAAGTCTGGACACAAACAGTCCATGTTTGTAGGACGGAATGAGTGAAAATCATTCGGACAGTTCAACGCACTGGACAAGCGACTCTGGTTGCTTAATTCCTCCCAGAGAATATCATTATGCCTTACAGGAAATTTAGAAAGATTGCTCGTGTGGATTGATTACTTTGCAAAAAAATTAAAAAAAACCAACAAGCGATAAACACACAACACCAATAAAACAAAAGGGAAACTTCAATTTGCAGTTTCTACATCTGTTTTTTGCATATTTATTTTCCAATATTGAAATCAATGGAGTTAATAGACGAAATTATATAATATTAATTTCTAAGCTACAGAATAATTTACACGCCCTAGTGAATTCTCGGAATAACAATTAACTGTCACAGCACGTGGGTGGAATAGAACACAATTTCACCAGCTGCGTGTAGAAAACACAAACCATCCTACCTGTCACGTGCACCTAAAATCAAAACTCACACCTGTGAAGGTGTATGATGTAACTGTGAAAGACCATCATGATAACAGAATGTTTCCAGGCATTAAATGGGATGTTTTGTAACATTTGAGCAAGTTTACAGGTTCTTGTGAAGACAAGCTAATTTCATCCATCCATCCAAAGTTATTTATAGGCATACAGAAACGGGTATGCAAGGCTGCTATTTACCCGGTCGTTTGCTTCGTCGATACCCCGGCTTGTGCAACCGCGCAGAGCGCAAGGTCTTCGTTACATTGTCTTTCTTCTCTTCACTGGATGGACTTCATGCGATGAACATTGGAAACTGGGGTACGTTTAGATGTGGGGGTCTTAAAATTTATTTATTTTGAAATTAAGTGAAACTGGTCTGATGAAGCCAAACAGCCAAGCAGGGTCTTCGCGAGCTGATGAGTTCCTCAGCTTTTTGACTAGAGATCCTTTCGTGTTTTATTCAAGAATTCATTCACTTGAATCTGCGAAATGCTGAACAGGAGTTCGTTGGGTGTGAGGCATCTGAAGCATGTCCAGTCTTTCTCGTCGGGTGGCAGACTGGCTCTGCTACAGGGCTCTACAGATACTCTCCACATCGTTCACATACTCGTTCACCATATACTGCAGACACCTGAGAAATCAAACCTCCATCACTTTGTCACCATTTGGCGAGCAATTCCATGTCATGTGACAGGATAATGCCCTCAACCAACCCACGGCTATCGTGACAAAAATTTGAGAAAAAAGATATGTTAAAATTTGTCTGAAAACTGCTGTTTAGATTTTCCTAAAAACAAAAACGAAATTAGTCACAGAAACCTTTTTTTCAACTTCAACAATTTTCATTAATTTAATGCCTAAATTCCCTTCAACACTGCCTTCACGATGATATTTATTTACTGTTTGCTAACCTAAGAATCTATAGTTCAAGTATATGAGTACTAAGTGTTGGTGGAAAAATAGGGGGGCGGGGTTCTAGTCGAAGAGGTCAGGATCGTCATCTGTATCAAAGTAAAGAACTGCATTCATTGGCTCTTAGAAGTCGAGACGATCCTTATCGTTTGGCGATTAATATTATTTGCACACTCCGGCTTGACAGCTCTTTTAATATGCCAGTGAAAATCTGAATTGACCTTTTAACCTCAGACCCTACACCGAGAGTTCACAAAGTATTTTCTGTCCTATTCAGACATTCACGTTTGAGTTCCTATTCAAGTCCTACCACACCCTCCATTCTTGCTAGCTCATACAGGCAGATCTTGTTTGTGTCCAGTTTTTGCGTATTGCGATTTGTCCGCAAGTGTTTTGCTTTAATTTATTTTATAGTTAGAAATGCGAGATTGCTTTAGACTAAAACATTTCTTTTGAAAGGCGCTTCTGACTAAGGAAGCGTGCACAAATTTAGCTTAAACTAATTTGACAGAAGAACCGACGAATGATTCGCTCACATCGACCTACGTCTTTGTGAAGGCGGCGGCGGTGGTGGTGAAGCTGGCGGTGTGGGTTCTGGTGGTGGTGGAGGTGGTAGTTCCTTTTTTGACATGATTGCGAAGAGACTATTGCTGGCAAGTCGTCCATAATATTTGGTTTACGACTTCGCTCGCAACGTTTCGCACGAAAACATGTTTTTGAAAGTCGCATTGTGACGTAACGCATGGCAGGGAGTATGGAGGACAGCAAGTCTATCATCCACAGCTTAATTAATATCACACGCTGAACTGAGCCAGCCTGCGGATCCACGCACGCACACATACGCAAGCACCCATACAGACACGAACACAGAGACACATCCACATCAATTCATTTTTAACCTGCCGTCAGTTTTTCTCCATTTCTCGTTAACGTTCACTTTTTTCTAATATTTTTTGGCTGCTTTCTGTTATCTTCCTATTGTCCTACTTGAAATTTCATCTCTCTTTTTTGTCTTTTTTCTATTCTTTTTATCATTTTCGAGCGAAAATCCAGTTTTACGAATTTTTTAATTCCTACATTTTTAAAAAGAGTTTTGCATATTTGGCCAAAAAGTGGAGCCAGAAAAGGCGAAGAAGATTTGGATGATTAGAAGAGAGCGACTATTTTTATTTATTGTTTTTGTCACAAAAGCGTCTTTGTCCATTTTCGGTTTCATTTCCAGACTGGCAGGCATTACCCCCATTTCTGTGCAGTGTACCGTGAAGGGCAAAGCCTGCAGGTCAACATTACTGGGCTGTATCTAGAACGGTGGAGAACACAAGGCTTTGGGTCACATGTGCCTCCCTCCCTTCAGCCTCTTATAAAAGCCACTCATCTTTTATTTCTTCTAAAACTCTAAAACAGTAAATCATCCGAACCGTTCGGGCTTTGAAATAAGTGGGGAGGGGTGGAATAGGTTGACAATTAAATATTCAACAGCATTGAAAACAGAGAGAGTTCGTCAAGAACTAGTCTGACTTTCTGGAGTAGAAATGCGCTTAATTTCTTTCGAAACACAGACTTGTTTACCCCTGCAGACAGTGTTCATTAGAGCATCTCAATACGGCAGTAATATGTGAGGTAATCGTTCAATAGAAAGAAAGTAAGAATTCTGTGTCGGAGGCAGTCAGGCGCGTCACGACTTTCTGGTGTTTGCCTTCTGTCGCACGGTGTGAAGCGGGCCTAAGCCTCCCAACCCAGTGTGTGTCGATCCTTGAGAAAAATGATGAAGCAGCTCGCGTTAATGCTCGTGCTGTAAGATGCACGCAGTCCTGGAAAACTGTTTATCGGATAACTCTACTAACACAGAGCACAAAAACTTTGTAAAAGTCAAATAAATAATGAAAGCTGAGTGAAATAATGAGGTCTCAGATGTTTACTCATCTGGGTATTCGTGTGGCAGGGGCACATCCATACTCTCTGTGCGTGTGTGTTCAGGATACAGTAGAAGGACGGGGGCAGTAAAAGGTGAACAGACGGGGGGATAACAGACACAATACTGTCGGGCACGTCCAGATCGTGTCCTGCCACGCAAGAGACATCAAAGTAATCCCCGCCATTGTCAACGGCTTAGACAGTCGCGTGGAACAAATATTTAGCACGCATGACTGCTCGTTGTATCCTCCTTTCTTTTTCTCCCTCACACACACACATACACGTCTCGAACAGCTTAGTCCGCTGTATATTAGGTTGTAAATAAGGCATCCACTAGAGACCTTTTCTTTCCTTTTGTCTGTCTGCAGCAAGTTTAGTTGTGTTGTTCCAGATCAGTTTCTGGTCCTTTAGTTCTCTCTCGCTCTCCTGATCTTCCCATGCTTTTTTTGGCCCACCACACAAGTCTGTAGTGTACTGTACACGTATGTAGACGTTCACACACACACGCATCCAAGTCCTAGTTTACTGAAACGTGCGCGCGCACGCACACACACACATGTACACAACACACACCAAACGATCAGCGTGTCTCGCACCCGTGAATACACGTAACGTAGGAAGTATTGGTGGTGGTGGTGGTGGTGGTGGTGGTGGTGGTGGTGTAAGGTGGGGGGATAACTTTCACCTTGACCCAGCTGCCGGACCTGCTGCCACGGTCGTAGCTGCCGACTGGCACGTTCACCATCAGCGGAGGTCAACGACTTCAAGTGGTGGACATAAGAGAAGAGGTTGTATAATCAAATCGTAAAGTTATGCATCAATGTTTTGGGAAAACGTGCATAAGGGTGTGTGTATGTGCGAGAGAAAGAGATCGAGTGGACTTTTTTGCACACTAGGATGTACAGTATATTGGCACTGTGTATAGGAAGAGACGAATGATCACAATGACTTTCTTTTATTAACGAGGTTGACTAGCTAAGAAAAACACGTTTTTTTATTGGCTTCTGTGGCATATGTGAAGGAAAAGGAAAAGAAAAAAAAACAAGAGAGAGAGAGAGGCAGGTAGAGGAAGAAGAGAGAAAAGTATTATGCACGCTTACAAAGGTACATCTTGTGCAAGTCAGTTAAGTTTTTGTTTGTAAGAAGCTAACTCAACTCTCCATTATTCGCAGCTGTATTAATACTGGAACCAACCGCACACCTCATTCGTAGACAGGGACAGCTGTCAGTCCTGTAACCGCCTGGTCACGTGAATACAGAGCCTGTAAAGCCTCCTTGTAATTAATCACGTGGTCCATAAGGCTTCGCATAGGGCATCGACAGTCGTGCTGTCAACATGGCTGTCATTCTCCCTTTTGGACAATGCGGATGTCTCCTAGACTTTCTATCCACCACAATGATTTCTGTTTTCTCCGCTAGAGAACTATGGTTCTGAGGGACTTCCACCTTCAAGAACACGAACGGTGATTCCGCTTTCGTGCAGGATTTTTCATGTCACCGAGTGACCTCTTGTTCATTCTGTTTCAGGTGTATACTTGATAACAAGATTATGCAACAGATTCGGACTCATTACTTTTACGCATGACAAGGTGAGCAGCAACACCTGAGAAATGGGTGAGTCAAAGAATCGACCACCTCGTCACCTACTTCATTTTCATCGTCGACTGGCAGTCACAGTTCTATCTTGCCTACCGACTCGCTCTTAGTAAAAAGTCCTTGGGTCACCATTTTGGGAAATGCCATTTAAAGGTCAAAAGATCAAGGTTACTTGTGCAGGTTCATTAATAAGTGGGAATGGAGATAGCTGGCATCTAGCTCCTGCCACGTGGCTTCCGGCTGGGTGTCGGGACCTTGGCAGATTAAAGGTTAATGGCTGAGATAGGTGGCGCTGTCGTGCATCGAAGTCATGTCCTCCGGGCATCAAGCGTTGAATGCGAGTCACTGCCGAGACTCATTAACCTTTTGCTTGTCACTACCATCACCGAGGTTTCATAAGCTGCACTGGGAAAAACCTTTTGTGGTTGTTATATTCTTTTGCAGGCTTAACACATTAATGTTGTTTTAAATTATGGGTAATAGTCAATGCGGGGATATACTTTAATCAGAAATAAGGAAACATTTTACTGAAATTTGATTTGTTTATAAGGTTATTTGTTTGTTATTTTTAGGATGATTTTCTTGACATCAATCCTGTTTAATCATTTGCTGCCACAAACTACCTGGAATATTAATGATAAAAAGCTAGAGTTCTAGTCTACCAGATGGAAAAGCTGCAGCTACTTCAATGTCAAGGTTGTGTTGTCATCACAGTGATTTCTATGTTAACTTTGTGATGTAGACAATTATTGTAATTAAAAGAACGTTTTCATTTAAGATGATGTCTGAATACCAAAGAGTACACTTGCTCACATCCACGTCTTTGTTTTCGAGTTTCTTTTAAACATTTTTTCCCTTCAATTTCACTTTTTTGCAAACTTATTCACGCTACTATTCCTTTCTTATCTGCAAAAGAGTGGAAAATGTCAGCGAAAAAAAGAACAAAATCAAAAAGAAGAAAAAAAGTAAAAAAAAAAAACAAACAAACAAAAACAAACAAAGCCAATCTGTGGGAAATTTGCCACGTTATGTGTGTCTCTGTGTGTGTGTATCTTTCATCACTTGTCGCCCAAAAGAAAAAAAAATTGTGTGTGAAGGTTAGAACCTCCCTGTGGAGACTCGAAACTTGTTCTCTTCCTGCCTTCACTTGATGGCCTGACCAATCCCTCTCAGCATGGACCTGCATACAGATGGTATCTATGGTATCGGCAGTCTTTGTTCCATAGCAACAGTCACCTTACTAAAACACTATGTGTCATGTGTCATGCCTGTCCTCTCAATACGAGGCAGAGCACCTGTCTCCTTCCGTACCTCAGACAGGTCCAGCGCATACCGTGGCGAGACAGAGAGCCAGATATGGATGGCTTGCGACGTGCAGGCATGCGCAGTATGTTCTCTCTCAGAAGACAGAGAGATTCCAGATGGCTGGACCACATCAGGCAGATGCTCACTGGTTGCTTTCCAACGGACTTCCATGTAGCGGCAGTGCTGCTGTCACGTGATCTGTCGGCCATAGGCTCATCCCTCAAACCACTTCGCCCTCAACACACTCTTACCATTCTCAGACTCTTCGTCGACCAAAGAGAGGCCATTGCTGATGAGATCGATACATAGGAGACCATTGGCGATGACGTCATCAAAAGTGAGACACCACTTCTGATGACGTCTAAATGTGAACGTTGCTGATGACAGTTCAGTAGAGAGTAGTAGAGAGCGAATAGCTAGTAGAGATCAACATGAACCCTGACCTCAAGGTCCAAGTTATACATATAAAGCAACAAACAAAAAGTAACACTTTTGTATAGATCCTCCCTCTTCCGGTTCCACACACACGCACACAAAATTTATTTATTAACTAGTTCAAACGCTTATAATTATTAAATTGCGCTTTTGATGTTCTTGCGTAAGTTACTGTACATCGAATCTACGATTCCAGTGAGTGAAAACAGCTTTAGTCTCTCAAACCGCTCCATCCCTCCTATCCAGTTCCCCTCGCTCAGGAAAAAATGTGTTGATGATTGCAGCACTCGACAAATGGAAAACTATTTTGCTTTTGTTTCTTTTTAACACGTTCTAAAATCATTCCTTCAGCAAGAACAGGCAACAGTGAAAGCGATTTTCTGGACTCAAATCTTCTCTTTGGTTTAAATCGCTCTTTCTCGATGTCACTGAATCTGAAACCTGTCCTGGTTATTTATTTCTCTGAACTGGTCTTCACTTACATCCCAGCTAGACAACTCCGCTCCTCGTCTGATGATCGTCTCCTCACTCTTCCTGTCATCAAAACAAGAACATATGGACACAGGATGTTTAGTTATTGTGCAGAGAAACAATGGAACTCTCTCCCTGTCCATATCCGCCATCTACCCACTATTGAATCCTTTAAACGTGACTGAAAACACACCTCTTCCGTTTACATTACTTGTAACACCCTTTCCCATAATGCTAGTCCTTTGTCACACCCTTCCTTTTGTTACTCTCAGCTCGTGTTCTTGTTATTTGGTTCCACTTTGTGTTTTCTGTATTTGATTTTATTCTTCGTTTAGTACGGTTGTTTATTCTTTTATTCTTTGATAGCTCATTTGTTATTTGTTTGTTTTCCTTCCCTCGTATGCTGTCCATGTTTCATTCTGAAGTGCTAAGAGCATGCTCCTTAGGAGTGTGAGTATGTGCTTTACAAATTTTGCATTTATTATTATTATTAAATCGTGTAGCTCTTAGAAGACCCTCACAGTGAAAGCCACGCACCTACGCTCGACCTCCCTTTTCTCACTAAGAAAACTTTTAAATGCTGATTAGATGTAACCATAGAACCCCAATCTAAGTGAATGACCTACTCCTTACTGTCCCGCCCTGTTTAGAAAGTGAACTGACCTCCTGCTTGCCCTCCGAGATCACAGATTTTGAACTGAGGTCTTGACTTTTTTTCCTCTTGTCACGAGCTGAAGTATATGTCCCTCGGGGAGTGAACTGTTTCATTAGTCATTGAGAGTTGCTGGCTTGAAAATCAAGTGCATCCGGGTAATCCAGTAAAGATGAGACCTAGGTTGCATGATAAGACAATACACGTAAGCCTCTGTGAGCATTCTAAAGGCGTTATCTCCTGTTATCAGGCGACAAAGGAGCAGCACAATGACAAGGAGAGCAATAACGACAAGGTTATCATTCCATTTAAAGTTTTATGCACGAACTAGTGGCATTTAGTGTCACCGGCATCGGCTGTGATTTATGTCACCTAACCCAAAAAGAAAGGACAGTTCGCAGTGACAAGGTCTAAGGTGACTAAACGGAACGAAATGAAGCTGGTTTTTTATGTGCCAGATCTTTATGTCAGTGTGTCACCGTACCAGTATGTCACAAAGCCTGCGTCACTGCCGACCTCTTGAACCCTTTGTCCTTGTCCAAAGGACACAGGTAGGTCGGCATTAAGATTTATTAGTCGCGCTTGGGAGATTTTGGTTTCCTTGTAACTCATCTTCTTTATCCTCGACTTCATTACATCAGCCTCAATACTATTTCTTCTATCCCTTCTCATTCTCTGTGCGGCTCTTTTAGAGTATATTATCTAGAGTCATAATGAATTCCTTTTTCGTTTGTCTTCATGCCGCTGAGGTCGCTGTCTCTTATGTTTCCACACAAGGAACTAGGGAACATCCCGCTATCCATCCCTAGCCTAGTGACTCGTTTGTTCCGGTCAGGTGATCAGACGGTCACCGATTCGAGACCCGCTAGGGTCTGTGGCTAGAAAACTCCTCCAACAGTTATCTACCAGAGATGGCTACTGATTTATTTCGGAAGGGGGTAGGTAGTTTGAGCCATCAGGATTTCGAACATTTTTGTTAGATATTTCGTTACCCACACATTAACGGACTACTCTATGAGCACAGAAATTAATACAAGCTTGAATGTTAGTTTTTTATAACCTGAAGAATGTAGATGAATAAGTTTTTATGTATAAGCATCACAATCTTTGCCAGACTATCAACACTTTATTTTAAAAAAATTGCCGCACTCACCTGAAAGGTGCAGGCGACAGGGAGCCAGCTCGACGTGTTAGGTAAGAATCGATTGCCCGTGACTGACATCGAACCAGAGGTCAAGGTTGAGATGGAGAGCTCGGTCACTCGGTCGTGGTGGCCACAGGGCACTGGAGCTCCCACGGAAGACGATGCGACATCCACGGGGCCTCGTGGCTTTCGCGTGCGCAGCACGTGCAGCCCTCTGGAACTCACTAGTGAAAATTGCGTGAAATGTCATCCCAACGCACACCATTCGATAAAGAAATCCACCCTCCACCCTGCTGGCCATGTATGGCTTGGCACGGCCTGTCTCAGCTTCGCTGCTCCATGGATTTATTTTTATTACAAAGCATGTCAAGGAAGAGCGAGAAAAAAGCAGGTGTGAAGGAACAAGACGATCGTCTGCACCAGTTAATAATAATAATACTCGGAGAAAGGTGAGAGTAGGGGAAGCTGTCCGATCTGGCTGACGAAGGTTCCCGAAGTAGAGTAAAGGAAAGGGAGATCACGATGTTGTTAGCGACCAACGTTGTTTGTTGTGTTTTCCGGTAATTGAATAAAAGAGCATGAAAAGGGAGATAACAGCCACAGAGATGCAACACCTAAAGTGAACACTCATCAACACTTTTTTAATTTTTGCATTGCATTGCATCATCATCAGATCGCGGGTGTTCTTTGTAGTACAGGGGTGGGCAAGGTTTTCTTTCTGTGGGCCGGTTTTTAAATTCTAAGCTGTGCGGTTAGATGACTAAACAACAAACCTAGTGTTAATGGAATGGAAAAAAATGCATAATGCCATTCGCTTACCGAATTTATCGTGTAAAATGAAGCTGTTTAAATTGGCTCACAATAAAACTTTTGAACCTTCCTTTCCTTTGAAGGCAGCGGCCCACGATGATCTAACGACTCCATCAGACATGTCAGCCGTGTTATTTGTTATCTTCGTACTTTGTGTTGGAATGTTTCTAATGCTGCTGTACTTGATAAATTACATTTCAATCAAATTAACCTAGACTGAATATAATAACCAAAATGAAAACATCTTGGCAGACTGGTCGGTCTAAAGACGTCCACGGCCCGTAGTTGCAGTTTTTAATTCCATCTTCATTTCCATACAGTGAGGGCTGTTGCCAGAAATATAAGATCTTAATGAATGCAGCTTCTGAAATGAAAGAGTGAAATGTGGGAATATAAAGAAAGGAGTAGAGAAGAAGAAGAAAAAGAACAGGCTCCGTATCTTAAATGTCTGTTGGCGCCCTAGGGACGTTGGTGGACGGCAAGACCTGGCGTGGAACATGCGGTGTTTGTCGAGGTCTGGTTGCCCTGCGCCAGGTCCATGCAGTCGATATCGTGCATTTCGCGGTTGACGTAAGTGGCACAGAAACGGCTTGTCTGGTGATAGTGTCTAGACTTCCAGACCTGGCACTGGAGAGTAACACAAGAAACCCAGCAGCTTAACATTTTTTAAAATAGCTGCCTGGCTTTCCGTTAAAATCCAACCTGCGTGTGGAGGCATTTTGTTAATGAAACTCCTCAGCACCAGAACAGACATTTTGTGTGTTGGGTTGTGGTGGTCGGGGGTGGTGGTTATGAGTTGAAATCGTGACTTCAACCGTTGACTCCTTTAAGTTCTGAGATTAGTACAGCTATGTCATTAACGGTAAAAATAGTTTTAAACCCAGTAAAATGAGATCATCTGATTTCTACAGTTTCTGAAAGCTGTCAGCAGCATTCTGCTTTGTAAACTATCTGCAGCGTAGAAAATTTCTAGCTTATTTCTAGCCACACGCTGAAATTATGAAGCTCTGAATCAATTTTTATTTTATTTTATTTTATTTTCACAATTATTAAAGGTCGCTGTATGTACGTCAGAGCCTGGCCTGCAGAGAAAGCTATTTCAACGGTCTGAGTTTACACAAATAGTTTGTGTTCTGACGCAAGCAGCCATGCTGGAACACTCATTTTTTTCTTTGTGTTTTATAAAATTCTCTGTAGACTGATCCGTTAAACTTCTGACCTTTAAGCGTAGACGTGCTATTTCTAAATACAATTAAAATTTTACATCCAAGATTTTATCTGTGAAAATAACAAAAAAATTGGTAAAAGTTGGTTTCGACTTCTTTGTACTTGTAGGCTTTTTGTTGTTCGTTCGCTCTGTCGCTGGCATTACAGGACCGTTAGTGTGAAAAAAACTTGTAGTGCAAACCGAGTCTTGACTCCTCAAGATTCATAATCAGTACATCATCGTGTCGACAACAGTGACAACAGAAGGAGCGAAAGGTCAGGCTAGGGACATTTTCACACTCTGTGTGTCGCTTCACCTGTTAACAAATATTTAAAGCCCATTGTCTCACCAAAGTCGTGTTTACTTCAGCGTCGCAATTTTTTCCCCTTAATCTCCTGCTGCTGTTGATACGAATTCTGCACTGACTAGACTTCAATCCCCATAATGTTTATGAGCTTGTTTTTGACATGACCAGTGCAAAAAATAAAGTCATGGCACGAGTTGTCTTCGGGTGAAATGCAAGTGTGTGTCGGGAATTTGTTGTTGTTTTTTAACTTGATAAAATATTTGTATTCTTGATGGGGTGTTTCCTCTTCACCGTATCCTTGTTAGTCACCACCGTCGATAAAGTCATGTTTCGACAATGTAGATTTACTCGTTTTTTAAACAAAAATAGCGAAAAAGAGAGAAATGTTTTAGCTCCAGTCATGGTAGTTTGTTTTCGTAGGCGAGGAACAGCTGACGATACAGTTGTACTGGTCTTCTGCTGCCAGTGAATTGTTTCTACACTAATTTCTTCAACGAAAAAAAAAAAAAAAAGGACTGGCAGTTCAGGAGGGAATAGAATTTTTCTAACACAAAGAGGTTTGATTTGTTGAAAGAATGCAACACTTTGCTGCCCGCGTTAAACGTTGGCAGAGAATCGGTCGACTTCCGAAAGTAAGTTACCTGAGTAGATAATCATTAATAACTAGAAAATTCAAGCAGTGGTTAGGACAAATAAATTAAACAATGCAAAGAAAAACAAAAATAAAATAAAAATAAATGCTTAACGTTTGCTATGAAAATTGACTAAAATTTATTTTCTGAGACTCGGTGAGCGGTCCGAGCTATGCCAGCTTGCATGACTTGCTTCCCTTGATTATTTGGTGCGTTCAGACTCCACAGTCGGCACTTCCTGTCAGGAGTTGTTCTGGTCCTAATCAAGGTTGTGAATGTGTGTGTGCGCACGTGGTGTGTGCGTGTGTCGGGGAAATGAATCACGTTTGCGAGAGGAGAGATACTGTAACCCTGTTTAGCAGAGATGTACAAGAAAGCAGACCAGCCAGCAAGCAAACTAGCACACATATACATACATAAACATAGACATACAGAGAGGTATGCACACATACAGACATGAAATACACTATACACATATGCATATAAACACACGCATGCATACTTGACACACATACACAAAGGCAAACACAATGACATACAAACACAAAAGATCTTAACTCTTTCTCTGTACAATAGCAATAAAATCTTTTCAGAGGGGAATATTATTTATTTGTCCAGCGGAAAGATCTGCAACAAATATAAACAAGTACAAAAGTGACCGTGGTGGAGGGGGGATGTGATGGTGAAGAATTAATTTTACTTACTCCATTGTTTTCTAAGCTACGCCTTCACGGTTTCGGTTAACATAAATGTCTGAACAAATGGAGTTTCGTGGAGGGTAGTGTTGAGTTGGGGGGAGGTCTTGATTATCAAAATAGGTCTGCTCAAATGCTTGTCGTCTGCGCAGAAAGGTCACGAGCTGGTTAGGTCACATTGTAGGACACATGGTGCAATGGCCTCTGCAGGACATTACCCTGTCTGAGGGTCTCATGACTACACTGTTTCTGCCTTCAGACCCCAAACACGCGTGTTCCTCCCCTTGAGTGCTTGGTACAGCTATCTTTAGCATGCACTGAGCGCACACACGAGTACGATGCCAGATTCTTGCTGAACGAAGCATTTCGGGCAAATACCTAATATTACAGGCACGACACATTGCTAATTTTAAAATACTTTCAGGCCTTTCGTTTAAAGCAGTTTTCCCCTCAAACACGCGGTGCACAACATTATTTTAGAACTGTTTCAGCACTTAACCTGTAGTGGGGACCTGGTTCATCAGGTAAGGGATTTATCAGAGAAAGTTGCGGACGAGAGTGACCGAGACACACTTTCCCTGACTGGTCGGTTTGTCGGGAAAGTGCTTCACCTACAGGTGATTTCGCACTGTGGGGGAAGAGGGATGGGGAGGAACCAGGTCCTGCGACTAGAGTGTTCAGAGGCAAGATCTGAACCCAGGCCTTCTCACTACAATGGTGACAAGTGTTTCAGCCACTGCACTTACCCTTCTACCCCCAGTTTATAATAATTGTTCTTTATGTTGAAAAAAAGTCGACCTGCTTCGTGGCTTACCTTCATGTCGCCATAAGTTCTGCATGTTAGAGACACTTTGAGGTGTCAGGGTTTTCTCTGACATTACATTATAAATCTCACAGAATGACGGAAAAGACCTAAGCAAGGCGTGTCACTCAATGCACCGTTTTCCGGCAGGTTCTTGAGGCCCAGTTGTCAAGGGCCGCCATTTGCCGTGCGATATACGAGGCCAAAAATAGCTCCTCGCGTGATTGACGTCAACGCGGAAAGACTATTTACATATTTACACTGACGCCGCGGGATTTGGTCAAACAAACCCGGATGAGGCTGGGGGAGGGTTGGTGGTGATGGTGACGGTTGAGCTGCAGGCAAAGTTTGTTTGACTTACACCACTTGTGTAAAACGGGTAGCGGGGTAGGTGGGGGAACGAAGGGAGGCGATCGACCAGGCGCAGCCCAAAATGGCAGCAGACGCTTCCGGCTGCGCTAACCTAGTGACCTAAAACGATGTCATCGCTGGCTGGCTGGCTGGCGAGCATCGATCTGGGTCGCGCGCTTATCGATTAGCCTACAAACACGTGTTTGGGCCGGTAGACGGGTACTGACGGCGCGTGCGCACAGCGGAGCGAAACGCTCTGCATGACGGGACGTGGGGCAGGAACAAAGTTGTTTTTTTCCCCTTTTCCTTTGAAAAAAAAAAAAGTTGAGGACGGGTCAGTTGCGATCGGCCCGCAGTCTTCTTCAACAAGACTCGTAGATATTTATTTACTCCGGGCTTTAACATAAGCAACCTCTCATACTTGGACAACACACAGAACTTAAAGGGTGGTGTAGCCATCATTGCCTATATGTAACAGAATGCTTGAGAATGAGATTGTCATGACTCTGTATCCCATACAAGGTTACTCAGTGTAGAATACTAGAATCTTGATTTATTATGCTGCAGACCCTTAATAAAAAAAGGAAAATAATAATAAAAATGATGCTTATGTACCCAATGTTGATATTAATGTAACCAGTAGTTTTTGGTGTTGATATGAGCCAAATTGTTTTCCAGAAACCGAATACAAAACTTTACAACGATACAATTACCACCCTACCCCTACCTCACCTAATTCCACCTGTCGCAGACTTCAATCTTTGTGGTCTGAAAATGCCAACCTCTCAAGTTAACAAGTACCCCATGTCCCTGTTTTCCCCATGTCAGTCAAATGTTTATGGGGTATCCGCGGGTTCTGATCAACGCAAACAGCGAAAAACAACGGTGTCTGCGTCACCTGACCTTGGGGCTGTTTTCTCCAATGTGCGCGCGCTCTTTAAATACTTCACACCAGGAGCAAGTATAGATAACTACAAGCGTCTGAGAAACACAGAGAGAGAAAAGTAAAGTGAAAAAAGAATAAAATATGCAGTCAGATAGTGTCCATGCACTTATTACTTTATTGCCTACGCAGTTTTCAAAAGATTGTTGAGACTGAGCAAAGTTTGGCGGGAAACCAAGGGGATTAATCCTATTGGAGGAGATGAGTCATAAAGAGAACAGGACGTTGTGGACGCTAAGTGTAAACAACAAAGTAGACAAAAATCCGTTCTACATCTTACCAGTTAATCCCGAATGAACTTTTACTGAATTAAAACTGTCTCATATGGCTTGAGTCATAATCGTGTTTCGTGTACCAGCTCACTCACCCCACCGCCCACTTCTCCCCCTACACTCACACACGCTCTTACCACAAAGAACAAACCAGTTGCTTAAAATCTGTGCAAAGATGTTTACTGTTGTTGGGCCTTTAGACAAAACGCAAAACAGGACATATATACTACACAAAATCCTCAGGTTTATGGCAGCCTACAAAGAAAGTAAATACGTCTGTAAGTAAACACTTTAGCTGTGGTACTCACATATAATAATTTATGAAACTAATTATACACACAATATCTACCCAGAAATCCCTTCGGATGACTAACTTGGGAGTGAAATAAATTTAATGAGTCAGGGCTAAGACTGATATCATGCATACACAGGTCAGAATCAAACCTCAGTGTACGTCATCAAAACATGGACGGTGTGCGAATGGTACTTGATGACCGACCATGAGGCCGGGAAAAAACATTTTCTGCTTTGACCTTAGCACAAAAATATGTTGTTTGTGGGCATATAATAGATTGAGATTTTAGACAAACACTCGGGATTTCTAGCAGTATTACTGGCTTCTGGTTCCATGATATTTTTTATTTTTTTCGGAAATAATAGGGATGGTTATCATTGTCCTTTCTGTCTAATGAAGATCTTGTTGCAAACTTATCTGATGGTATTGCTGTCAGTTGTTTTTAGGTAAGTTTTTTCTGGCATAATTGTTTTCTCGAGAGACTAATTTCTAATTGTTGGTCTTAATACTCACTTCTTCTGTGGGTCTCATAATATGTGTGCGAACTAAATTCTGGGCCTTGGATGTCTTGTACTATTTAAATGTTTAAGGAAACAATGTTTAGAGTTTTAAACTATTTAAAATTAAGTGTGATAACGGTTTGTGATACGACAAAGGTGAAGCGATTGGAACCGAAGGCGCCAAACCAATTTGGTGATTGGTTGTCGAGAAAAGATTTCTGGAATGAGGGAGCCATGATGCTGATATTCTAAGTGTTTTCTCACTGTGCCGCTCACCTAGAAACTGTCGATTGTACTGCTCACCCTACTCCCCAAAAATTATAAAATGAACTGCCGGGGGAAAAAACCCAACACGCAATTTTTTTTTTATCACAACAAACTTTCCTTCTTTCCTTTTGTTGATCAAAACAGACTTGGAAAATTTTTGTGTGTCAGGGTAACGAGAGTAACAGACAAAAATAACTTTGACGGGGGAATGACCGACCGAGTAGTAAATAGGTTGCTCTTACAGCCTTGTAAGTCACCCCCTCCCATTAGAAAAGAAGAAAAAAATTCCAAAGCACACTATCGAGTTCTAGTGCGTGCTGCAGGTTGTAGGTAAAGGTCTCGAGCCTGACCTAAAGGAAAAACACCATTTCTCATTAAGCCTCTCCACTCCCAGTGTGCCACCGTAGCCACATCATCATTAACGGCTGTATGCCACACTCGATAATTACAACTCGCGTGCAGCTGTACTCGACACAAGGTCGCGGAAGAGGGAAAACATGGCGGACTGTGAGGCCCTCTACAGTTTCGCTACACATGTTCCGCTGTCCACCGACACCTCCTTTGTCTGCCAGTGTCTGGCGAGCTTCCCGTGCCGTGTATGGGAGAGAGAATGTGTGTGTGTTCTTCGTTTACCCCTCTCTCATTAATTTATCCTGGACGAACGTGGGTGCGCGAGCCCCTCCTCCCACCCCTGCTCACGTCTGCTCTCGAGAGATCGCGCGAACGTACGCAGCCGCCCGTCTGCACTGATGGCGGGGAGGCCTCAGCGAGGTGTCCGCGGAATTTTCTGCCCAACCTCGCTTTACCTTAGGTGAGTTCTCGATCGGGTTTTCCAAATCCAGCCGGGACCGGTGTAACTAAAATATCAGAGGCGAAATCATTTAGGTCACTGGGGCATGTCCTGACCTCGGACACAAAGACATTCAGGGTTAAACAAAACTGTAGCTTCACACCGCACCGCACCTTCTCCCATCCACCAGCCTCCTAACGGCTCCTTTATAGTCAGATTTTTGTTGCTATGCGTGTTACACTGACCATCAAAAGCTCTGCTATCCACATATAGCGATGTATACATCCTTACCTGCCGCAACCACCGTTTTTTTTCTCCTCTACACTGTCGGATAAAATGATGTCTGTTGTTTTTTTTTTATTTACACCAATAGGTTAAACTATACAAAAACTCTCTATCATTTTTTTTTAAATCTTCCCGTTCTATTCCAGTCTCTTTGCATCCTTTCAGCCAGGATGCCTCCCACCAGCAGGTCACGTGCCTGGTGACGTCATTATGACGCAAGCAGCGAGACGTTGGAAAGTGTCAGGAGCCGTTAGGCGTGGGTAGTTGGTCTCTAACTTGCTCTACACAATGGCGTTTTCTTCCAGACTCCCGCTTTCTATTTATTTATTTTTTGTGAAGTCTCGTCCTGAAATAGCGCACAACGGTCTTGCCGCCGTGAGCTCCAGAGCAGAGAGTGCAGCTGCTCAGGTCCGGAGGTCAGATCAATTGGTCTGGTGCCAGCGGTTCGGTGTTCCTACATACTCCAACCCCATTGTCTGTCTTCCTTGTCTGTCGTCTTCTTATTGGGATTTTCAGAGATGAGAGAGTGAGTCGCATGGCAGAGGAAAGGGTCAAGGGGAACAACTGGATAGAAAAGATTGCGAGAGCAGAGAGAGCGAATATCACTTCAAGACCAAATGAAAGTCGCAAAATTAAGCTTGACCATGTAAACTGATGGGAGTGTAATAACTGAGATCGAACTATCATACAAAATATCGATATATCAAATAGCACACAATCTGGCACTAAACATCCTCCGTTAGTCATCTCATCATTATTAACCGTTTCAAATGTAATGTCATGTCACTCCAAGAATCGGTAACAGCTCGAGCATTAACTTATAAATCTTCCTCAGACAATCGTGGCAGGTTTAACCTTAAATAAGCCGTTCTCATCCGGATGAGAAGACCCACTAACAACAAAATCTCCAGCCATAGCAGCTTTGGAAAATCTGTAGCAACAGTTCGATCCTCGGATGTCTATAAATTATTACAGCTCCTTAGGCTGGTGTGATGTCGAGTGACACCAATCACGGAAACCGCAGACCATGTCTGATTTTAAACATCCATTATCTGCGTTTACTATCCTTTTAAAATTCGTATTTTAACAAATGTTTGTTTTACTTAATTGTATAAAAATTACAGTTCACGATAAACCGAAGCAGCAGGTGCAACTGTCCATGTCTTTTCTGTGACGATTCACCCTGTAGCGGTTGCTGTGTTATGTTCGTGTGAAGTCTCTGAATTACACTCACCCCTTGACCCAACCAGTCCCGTCCTCAGCTCGAGTCGGGAATAGTCTGAACGCCACGTGATCGCAAGGAAAGAGCATAACAAGGCATCTGTCGAACCAAAACATCCACCCCGGGTACAGTTCTTGTGCTCTTTAGCAAGAAATTAAAGCTATAAATAGACTAACGTTCGTCATTGTCTGCTTCTTTCAGGTCTCTCTCCTCCCCCTCTTAACAGAGGTAAACATTATGTGACTTGAGTAGCTATAAAAAACTGTTAGGAGAACTGGAGAAGCCGCGAGAAGCAGATGGTGACGTTCAAAATTCTATTTTTGGCTTCAATCTTGTGCGAGAGAGCCCGGTGAACCGCTTCTAAAAATAGTCTAGTCAGTTGTTGTTTCTGTATTAATTTCGGATAAACACATCACCTCAGGAGTATATGAACTGTCTTGTTTGACTGACTGGCTGCCAGAACACCAAAATGAGAGCATACAAAAATTATGTGCTTCATGAAAACAACTTCAAGAGAAATAGAGAAAAACACAACAGAAAAGAGAGAAAAATAAAACAAAAAGGAAAGAAAATAAAAAGAAGAAGAAAGCTTAAAAACTGGGAAAATGATTATAGTGTTTCTTGCTATTGCAAATTGAGATCTCTGCTTAAAAAAATTATTTAGGGCGAAAAACCAGTTCGGCCTTGAAGGAAACATAAAAGCACAGTTAAAAGAACTTTAAAGGCACAGTAAGTAAATAAGTAAACACCTTAAACTTTCCACAAAGTGCAAGGCGGTCTGGTGGTGTGAAGGTTAGCGCCTGTCACCAATACAGTGAGGATTGACTGTCCTGGGTTCAGATTGCGTCTCGGGCACACTTTCCTTTCTGCATCTGTTGACAGGGCTGACTATCTGACCGTGATGTAATCTGAGTCGCTGGCTTGGCGTGAAACGATTCCAATTCCCTCCTCTAGTAGTTGCCTGTTCTTGTTCTGTATATCTCAGGTGTCAAATATTGTATTTATCACCTGAGATATATTAATAGATGTATATTAAAAGAATGTATGTATATATACTTAAATAATAAGAAGCAAAACGCTTCATTTTTTAAATCCAGCTAAAATAGTCGTCAGAACTTTGTATTGACTCGGTAGATACATTTTACTGACGTGCTCGTTATCTTCGTCCTTATGATCGTCATCTACTACAGATCAATTAGCTGTTGTTGACTGTTTACCAAAGTCATCTGACAAACACAAACTGTCGCAGTACAGTTACTTCCCGTGCTAGGGCGTTGCTGTCGCTCCATCTCAAGCTTGACCGCGCCGCGTATTAGTGATATCATGTAAAACAATTTTTTTCCGAGTCTTGTCAGAAGTTAAATTGTTTTCTCCCTCTACCACACTTTCTAGCTCACACCCCACACTTCCAGAATGTGTACAAAGAGAACTTTGAAAATGTTTACCCTTACAAACTTGATGTGTTCTGGATGGGCGTGTAGCTGTTCCACAGTTCCTAGGGTCACGTGCACAGTGGGCGCCGACACCAATACGTGGCGACTTCGCCCAGTTCAAAGTAATCTCAGCCAGCAGGTCTCTTTGGGACCTGGCTTAAATTTGAACTTCCGGAAAGTTAATTGTTTCTTCCTTGTTTAAAACTGTCTAAAAATTATGTTTTGGTAATTTTTCCTGTGACTTCCTATTTAGGTCAGTATTTATAGAACTCGAACTCGGGTGGGACGGCCAACGCCTCGGCGACTTTCGTCACACCCCTAAGGCACTTCCCTATACACTATTTAGGTTGGGAGTGTCTCAGATAACAACACATAAGCTACCATACAGAAATGATATGGGCCCACGAGACGTGGCATGTCCCCTGTGTAAAGTAGAAATAGAAGATGAAGCACATGTACTTTTCTTCTGCAAAGCTTTTACCAACATCAGAGCGCAAGTGCCAGGACCTACAGACCCAGACAGTGTGTCAAGGGTCATGGGAGATACCTCTGAGACAACTATTAGACTGATTTCCCGCTTTCTGTATGCAGCATGTAAACTGCGCGATGCTGGTTTTAAACAAAATGTACCAAAATAAAATTAATTGTTATACAATGAATGATGTTATTGTGGGTTCGTTGTTATTTAAATGTTTAACGACCCAGTGTACTTTTTTTAAAATATTGATTGGCATACCCCTTGATATAAACCAATAGTGGTGTCAATAAATGATCAAAGGTCAAAGTTCATCCGCTTTCCCCTCCCTATCGTAAAAGAGTGAATTCTTCATCAAGTAAGGTTTTTATACATGTGCTTTATTTTCAAATTATGATGTGTGTTGTTGTTGTTGTTGTTGTTGTTATTTGATCTGATGATCCTGTGTAGACGACTGTAACAGGGTTGTTACTTTACCATTAAGAGATGTTTTACAGCTGCGCCCACCCTGAGAAACGATCGGTATCGTAGACTCCTGAGAAGCAACTGCACACGATCATCAATTCGTGCACAACAAATAAAAATAAATCTGCACCTCCACATCTCCTCGCTCGCCCACGCGGTGTCAGAGCCTCGCTGTGGCTGCAGTGCAACAACTGGAAGAAGAACCTTGACTTACATAACAGCCACGACTGCCACGCGATAAGACACAAGTTCATTGCTCGGCCAGGGCATCGAGCGGAGGTCACTCAGAGGCTGGGGTTGAGGGGAGGCCGACATCCAAGTCTTAATACACTTTATTTATTTACACGTCACGTCTTTCCTAGACTCCACACACACACACAGGCACACTCAACTGTGCAACTAATAAAACTTCTGTGTGTGTGGGTGTTTGTGTGTGTGGGTGTGTGGGTTGCACCGAGAGAGAGAGAAGCATCTCTACACACGACAAACTGATGTTGGGGAAAGAACGAAAACCCAACTTGTGCGGGGTAAGATCTGAACCCAAAACAATCAGTCCTCGCTGTATTGGTAACAAGAGCCACATGACATATGGTGCTCTCCTTACTATCTGCAGAACTGAAAGAACTCTGACGCATGCCGCGTCCATCTTGGAAGGTTAGAGGGACATTTTCTGAAGAATTGGGCAAGGGTGGATGTGTGAGAGGTGGGGTGGGCAAAAAGACACTTTTGCCCCCTCATTATCTTTTTTGGGTCCCATCCCCCTCCCCAGGTTCCTACTCCGCTGAATATATTGCCAGAACTCATGAGAAACTTTACCGTGTGGAAGAATGGTTATTGTAAGGAATATTTTAAAATAATACTTTATGTGAGAATTCTTTTTTTTTAAGGCAGGTTGGCATTGTATTTCCCCCAGCTATTCTTCTTTAATACAAACAAATAATATTCTCTGAGTGATCAAAGAAGTGAAATAATGCGTTAAATAAGGTCAAGAGGTAAGGTCTGGGTGGGCAGTCGGTGCGTTAAGGGCAGGTAATGGAACGAGTGATATCTCAGATATGTACACCAATTTAGATACCGAAGTTCAGGGCACGTGTACTGCTGTCGATAAGAACATACTTTCAGATCAAGGACATACCTGCTGAGCAACTTGAGATAAATGGTGGTTGTGTCGGGAAACTTCTCAGCGACAAGTGGGTAACTGGGCCCTCCCTCGACAAATCGCTGTTGTGTGACTGTGGACAGGACTATATATTCTAGTTTAACTAACACATACACACTAACACACACACACAAAACCAACACGCACACACACACACACACACACACACACACACACACACACACACATGTATATTTCAAATCAATGTTGTGCTATACATTTAGGATCAAGATATATTACTAAACGTTTGTATTCAGTAACAGAGTGTTCCATTTTTTTTTATATATATATACATGTTTTGTCTGATCAAAACATCTGTTTACAATTTCTTCTTTTCACAATCTTGTTTATCTAGGAAAAGTACGAGAATTTGACATCTGTCCCTAAAACCAATCTTCCCCAAGAAAATTGTCCTTGCAAGCTTGTGTATTTTTTGGTCGATATACGAAACAATGGATGTCTTTCAAACCAATCCCTTCGGAACAAGCGAGGACTTTGAACCTTCTGCGGTCTAGTTCTTTGTTTTGTTACTAGAATAAATTGAACTTTGCGTGGACCTTATGAGATCACTTTTTAACATTCCCAGACTATTTTAACTATTTACTTATCACTAGGAAGTATAAAAACTGTGAAAATATCTTTAAATATTGAGGTCAGTTTAGATACAGTAATACCTTGTTATCTTTTATTTATATTTTTACAAGCATCAGCAAACGTCATATTCAACATCAGCCAATATCAACATTAATCTATAACATTTCTAGTTTATTTAATAATTCAGTTCTAAGCGGTGTTAGCTGCAGTTTTGCAGTATTTTCAATTATTATTACTGCTCCGAAAACTGAAAACATTTAAATTCCTAGCTATCGATAGAACGCGGTAATTAAATAGTCAATTTTTTTCGAGTCTTACTCGCTTTTGAAGATGAAGAAAACATAAAGAAAGAGATTGGCAGATTGTTTGCTTACCATTCAGCATAAAGTGTATGCTGCCAAATCAGGAACAAATAAACAACATGCATCCTTGGGATCGAAAATCCAGTTTGTCATTCAGCTGTTGCCCCCGTTTGGGGAATTTTTGTCAAAGCGCTTTCTGTCGATAGCTGGGACCCGGATGCACAGCAGATGTAAGATGGCTGCTAGCGGGCAACCAGTCAATTAAAAACTAATTTTCTTTAAAAAGTAGTTTATCCGACTGAGGGGCGCGAACCTGGCCTCTTTACACGTGTTAATGACCCTGTTTACCTGACCTTTTAAAGAGATGCCCAAGAAGGGCACTCGTTTATCTTTCACATTTATTATCATCCTCCTAAAGTAGGCTTCATTAGCCCTTGCTGCACAATTACGGGTAACTTGTCATATCTAAATAATGTTTTCGTTTTATCGAAAACCATGTTTGTGCAGTTGGACGGAATCAGAAACAAAAACAAAATTTTTGCCATTATTACGCTATGGCCATGCATGGAGTTTTTAACAGGTTAAAGCGAAATAATAAATACATTTTTTTTTTGCATGAAAACTAAGACTGTAGTCTAATATTCACGGTAGGCTATTTCTGTGATTTTATTTCCGACGACCGGTCACTTCACATGTGGAGTTTCTCCGTTCAACGTGCATGTCTGGCCATCTCCACTTTACATGCATTAAGGAAGACTTATAGATTATCTTTAGAAAACTATTTTTATTGCTATGGTATAAATAAAATAGGTGAAATTATGTGAAGTAAGCAAAGTATGTGAAGTAAATAAAATAAAGTGTTAATTTTATTTCTCTGGAAAAGATGTAAGACCGGATACGTTACAGTAAGTTCTGTTGGTGTCCTCTGTCCTCAAGCACCTGCATACCATGAACTGGATGGAATCACGCTAAACGCATCCAAAGAACTCAATAATAAAAAATAAACAACCAGAAAATCCTTTTTTCCATAGAAACAAGCCCAGTAAATAGAAAATAATTTACTTTTTAAAAATCTGCTGTAAATAGCTTGCATCAAGTCAGTGCCACCGGACACGAATCTCTTCTTAAAATCAAATAAAAAAAAAATAAATAAAAATCTAAGGACAACGATATTTTGCATACGCACAACAAGTTCATGGTCGAATCTTCTTTAATAGTTATTATTGTTTTTGCGCACGTTGTTTTCCCAACAGGCTTTTCATCAGCACATAGTAAATTTCCGCGACAATTTTTTTGTTGACATGTCTGCCGTTTGATATTCACAACAACAAGTTTTTCACCATGCTCCGCAAGATGCTGCTGTCTGTGTTTGTCTTTGCACTCGCAAGATGCCCTTGACAAAGATAAATGTTTTGAAAATATTCACCGTCAAACATTTCAAGTCGCAAATAGTCAAGGCCGCAGTGCATAACGCTCTTGTTTGTCAGCGTGCGATCTCAAGTCACGTCCTAAAGGTGGTCCGCCATTAGCATAGCTGATTGTTTATGTCACACTAAGGTCAGCTCGACTCTGAGATGGCAAAGGAGTGTTTCTTCGCAAAATCCCTCACTGCCCTTTCCCCAGACATGAGGAATCCGTTGCTCCTAGATATGTCGTGCGGCTCGAGAAAAGATGCTATCTGGAAACATTGCTGACACAATGAGTGTTTTATCGCGAATTAACTGTAATCGTTTGTTCTTTTTCACGCAAGTCAACGATGTGTGTTTCTGCGCAGTGTTTGTCAGGGTGTCGCTATTGTCGCCAAGTGAAAAAGAGAACGCCATTGTCAGTTAAAGGGGAAGTGAGCCTCAAGTTGTCGGTCTCAAATGACATCATCGCTAACACAACAACAGCGCACAAACTTTCAATACAGATATCTTAGTATTATTTTTTACAACTAATATTTCATTTTTAAAATGAAGCCTCCTGTCTTTCTATTTTCATTATCTAATCAGAGCAGAAGGGGAACGTCCAATCAGGACATCTGGGACAGATTTTAAGAAGCTTAAATGATTTTCAAAGTTTTTACTCAAATCTTTTTGTCTCCTCCTGCACACACACACACAGACATCTCGCAAGTAGAATTCAGTGCTTCGAGGAACGAAGGCTACCTGTCTATAACAGGCACACGACATAGCAAATACAACAGAAAAAAAAGAGTGTAACTCATGAGTCACCACAGTTTCTTTTCCCGCATCTCTTTTATTAACTCATAATTTTGTAAATGATATCTTTTGTTGTCAGCAGCACGTATACAATCTTTTGCTTTAATTTTTAAGTGTGAAAATAATATTGTTTTAAAGGAAAACACCCTAAATGTCAAATAAGGCTTATATTAAGAGCAATCTTCTCTGAAACCCGACTTAAAACATACTGGAGTCCCCTTTAACATTCATTTGCCTGTCGTTTTTAGGTGCCAAGGAAAAATAAAGACTGCTTGACTGAGGGCGATGTTTGAAGGGAAAATGAAAGAAATCCGAGAAATTTTTTTTTTAATCTTGTGTTGCTTTATTGTATTTTCTTGTGAAGGAGAGAGGAGGTGGAGAAGGGAGGGAGTGGTAGAAGTACGAGAGGTCATACAGGGTCTCGCGTGAGGTGAGGTCAGCGGGTGGTGGCGAGGGGCGGAGGTCTGGTTTGCAAGGAGAAAGAAAGTGCAGCTATGCCAGGAATCTACAAAGACAGAGACAAAGTGTGGTGTAAGTTGTGAAAGCGAGTTATCGAATTACGACGGGTCCTTAATCACGGTGTCAAGTGCGATAAAGCCACGTTTGTGGTGGTTTGTGCACGGGCGCCCTTCCCCACCCCACAGGGCTCTGACCCAATTTTGTGTCGTTGGGGGGAAGTGGATGGTGGTAGGGGGAGGTAGGTTGTTTGGGTATTGGCTGCTGCAGGAAGGAGCTTACCTAGTTAGATGTCACTCCACTTCGACCGTTTTTAGTGTTGACACGTGACCCTAACCACGTACCTGCTGCAGCATTTTTGCTTTGTTTTGTGTGTGTGATGGTGGACTGATCTTTCGGGAAACGTCTTTCAGAATCGACATTACCAGAATTTTCACATTCCTGAACAACCAAGTTGACTTTTGTTCCCCATCTCTTACTTCGATCTTCTCGTGATTAGTTACAGGTAGAAAGAGGTACTTCAGCTATAATTCTAGATTTTTATTTTCTGTTCCCCTCTGCCCCAGATTTCAGAAACCTCAGGTGAACTTTGTTCACATTAGTAGGTACATCTGCACCTTTACAAAGTCCAAGTTTCGTAGTCGATTTTTTTTTCTTTTAATCAGGTGGAGACCTTCATTGCAATTAGTTCTGTGGATAAGCAGGTCACACACAGAGGCCTGGCGGGGGACACGTGTCTCGTTATCTGCTGTACTTGCACGTGAGTTATTAATTACTCTGCTCCACAGGCCTGTCAATACTGGAAAACCTGACAGACTCGGAGAAGGTGGATGGCATGAAGAGCAAGACTCTCTTTGAGAGAAAGTGTAGTGTGTGAGAGAGCTTGATTACTTGCATGATCGGCTGGGTGGTCGGTTCTGGCACCGACAACAAAATCGAGATAGATGTTCCCATCTCTGCAATGTTTCAAGAAACAGCGAGGTTAAAAGTAAAGGAGGAAATCCTTGATGAACTTTAACCTTTCAGTCTCAACATTTATCGCAGTCGCTGAATATATAACTTTGATTGACTGATCGATCAAATGATTGACTTATCTTCTAAAAAATTAGTGTACACAATTTTCCATGTAGGAATAAAAGTTTACTGCTGCTAACCTCGGAGTAATTTTTCTGATTTTTAGATACTTCTTTTTTAAGACACGTTGTTTTCATTTTTTTCTAGCTACTCCAACATCAGGAAACGCCAGCAAAGTTTTATTCATGTCCATGGAAGGATTGATCACAGAAAGTTTTAGGACCTAGGACATTTTTCAGTAAACTACAGTACTATTTATGATTTTCAGAAATAATTTGTTCTGTCAGTTTCAACCAGACACACTTATAACAAATAATGTCTGAATTGACTGTCTTCACGATCTCTTGATATATGTTATCTCTATAGATGGATTTTATACATCGAATAGCGTGCATCCCTGCTGTAAATTGAAGACTTATCTTCACAGTTGGTAAGAACATTGTCTCTCCACCGATTCTGGACTTTTTTTTTTCTTTTTTGGTTATAAACTAACACTTTTCGGGTAGATTTCTGCCCCACGGTATGCGTGCACTAGTGAGTGTCGCCATTCTGCGTCTAAACTTAGGGGATGACCTCCGAGTCCCAGACTCGAGTGCAGAGGTCGTGATGAAAAAAAGGTTTTCAGTTGCAGACAGTGCATGTAGAGCAGGTCACGTGATGTTGATGATAGCTGCAGTCGCACTTGCCGGAATGTTGAGTGCAGCGCCTTTTGATGTTTTAAAGACCAGCCTGAATGGTTTGCGTTTTTTTGCAGATATCGGTAGACGTAAACCTAACCTGTAAATTCCAGCTTCCAAAACCCATCTATTAATTAATTATCTGGTAGCAAAGTACGCGATTCGTAACTGTGATCAAAGAGCGCCGCTAACCGAGTACTACGTCACGTTGGTATATAATTCACAACATTGCCAGCCGTCAACACCAATCAGAGTGACAGTTCAAGTTATTGGGACGTTGAAAGTCTGCATTTCTCGTGTTAAAGTAGCAGTTTTTCAGAACCATGAGAAATGCAGACTGTCAGCGTCAGAATAACCCGAACTGTGGCTCATTCTCTCTCTGATTGGTGTTTACTGCTGGCAATGTAGTAAATGATGTACCAACGTGACGTAGTACGCTGTTATCAGCACTCGTTGATCGCAGGTGCGAACCGTAGCGGATAATTACCGAATGGGTTTTGGAGGCTGAAATTTACAGGTTAGTTAGATCGCCTATGTCTACCGATATTTGAAAAAAAAACAAAAAAACAACAAAAAAACAAAAAACGATTAGATTCTTAAACCCTACCTCGTGATAGTCCAGTAAAAGTATTTTCTTTTTTTTACAGGATGAATGCTTCAACTGTTTAAATTTTGAGAATGTAAAGAACAAACCGTGTAAACAAACCTTTCCGACTAAAAAAAAAAAAGATACAGTTCTGAACGATTAATTAAAAACAAGCATTTAATAATACAAATACTCTGCAAATAGCAAGCATTAAAAGAGAGAGATATATATATATACAAATCGCAGACAACAGTCAAGACTGACTGCTACAAATACACACTAAAACAATAAAGAAGTGTATGAACTCAATGTTTTAACGAGAGAAACTAAAAAACGCTAAGAAATGAAAAGAAAAAGAAAACCATGAACCTCTTAGACATTGCTTACGCACGCGCTAAATATATAACTTGTACATAACTACACACAAAGCAGCTTCTTTAAATAAAAAGTATGTGACATGTAATCGATGAAAACATTTTCACCATGTAGGTCAATCAAGGGCCGATCACGTGCCTGCCTGTCATAGATCATCCAAGCACCACGCAAAGGTCGCAAGTCTTCGATTGAATTCAGCCGACCATACTAGGAATGAAGGTAAAGTTCTTTTTTTTCTTCCCATAAGAAAGTAATAAAAGTGCAGGTGATTCGACACAGTGCCGTGACCCAGAGAAGCAGTTTCATCACCCAGACAAAGTAACCTTGAGTGCAGTGACCTTTCTTGTGGCCAAAAATAGCCTTGCAGGTGCGGTCGAGGGAAGAGGGTATTTTATTTTTAAGGAATGTGTATTCTGTTATTGGTTCTGTGATGATGTCTGCTCATGGCAACCCTTGATAAGTGTCTGCTCGTGTTGCACCAATACTTTAGAAGAGATTTCCGGCAGAAGGTTGTGACCTATTGTTCTCATTGTGTCGCGCGCTGTAAGAAACGCACGTACTTTGTGCGTCAGCAGCACGAGCACTAAGGTGCTGACGTCTGTTTGCAAAGTGCTTGTGTGCAGTTTGCAAGCCGCCCTTCATTGCAAGTCCCGCTGTTACTTTCCAAACAGGAAGACCTTTGTTTTGCGATAAAAATGGAGCGATCCATTGCACGTCTGGCAGGTTGTTGATGAGTCTTTTTTAATTTTTTTTTTAATCAAATATGCTTTCCGTTGGCAGGTTCTTGTTTTCTGAAACCTTACTTGCTGGAGACTCTCTGAATCCATGTCAGAAATACCATTGCTGGGGTCAGAAAACTATATGGCCGCTTATTGATGGCCATCAGCAGCACGCCGTCCTCTTAAAAAAACGGTCTTGATGCCTTTGTTCGGAAACATAATTTCTCAAGCAGCCATTATTAGCACAAAAAGTGTCTTGGTTTCTTAAAATAAACCATGACGTCAGAGTTTCCATGGAGACGGCTGGCGTTCTTCAAGAGTGACGTCCGTAGGGTTCACTCTGCCACGCGTTCAGTGGGACGCGACGGGCTCTACATTTCCGGTTGCCGGCTTCAACATATTTATTACAGGTTTTTAACTTGGAGTTTTAGAAACGATGTTTTTAACACAGATGGAGTATATTATTAGTGTCTTTTGTTTCAAAAAGTGAATAAGAGTAGTTCATAAGTTGAAGGAAGTATTCTTTTATCTGAAAGATCTTTATTACAGTCTATATTTTTTAAAGAAAAAGGTTTTCGAAGAATTGGAATTGAAAAAAACTACTTTCACAATTCAGATTTTCATATTTATTATATTAGCGAAGAAATGGATTAAAAAATAAGTTTTTGTTGCAGGTTCTTGTTTTCTGAAACCTTACTTGCTGGCGGCTAAGACGAGACTCTCTGATTCTGTGTCAGAACTACCATTGCTAAGTAAAATTGTGTGCGTCTTCACTTCTTTCGTTGTAATCAACTCTATTGCAATGCACACATCTCGCACCAAAAAAAAAAAAAAAAAAATCCTGATAGGGCAATAGCTTGTTAGTTCGGATCAACCATTTTCCCATGTGTGTGAGGCACGATATATATATAATGACATGCGAATATGAATCGTGCCCTCGTACGGAAAATACTTTATATTCAGATTTCACTCAGTGTTGTATTCCATAGGAACCTAGTTTAAATTATACCCGTGTTGACATATTATATATATATTGCGCAATTTTAATATGATTTCGCTAAAGCAAAAAGGACTTTCACCCTATTGCTACCACAATCCCATTCTTGGGGGTACCACCTTCGAGGTTTTTAGCACCATTGGTACCAGAATGGTCTTCACAAATTATTCTTTGAACTCCAGCCTGGGCATGAAGAGAAGTAAACAGTCCTTGCCGGTAGGAGACTAGTCCAAAGTCTGTTTGAGGTAAAATTATATCTACATTTATTTATAATTTTTTTTAAATGCGTGTGTGGCGGGGGGAGGGCGTCACGAATGACCCAAGAAACCCTCCCTGTTAACGAAAGGAGCGACTACAGGTGAAAGAAGAGTGGTAGTGGGGGCAAGATTGAGCAGTACGAGTTATCGTTCCTCCCAGAGAGACCGGTGTAGTCTCCCGACGCTGGCCGCGGACCGGATGCTTGTGATAAGGAGAAGCACCTGCCATGCGGATGATGCAAGAGCAAAGGTCACCACACGAAGACCGCGCGTGATGGAAGACACGGCCTGAGCGACCTCGAGGAGGTCAAACGGTCTTCGATGTTCTCAAGAGCACGGCGCGAGCAGTGCTGTATGTCGTCATCAGGGGCCGCAGCCAATGGCGGAACCAGTTAGCAGTGGCACGTGATCACAACAACTCTCCCTCCCAACCCCCTTCTAATCATGTAAGCAGGTCACTTAATGACATGTGGTCTGTTTTGCTGTTTCATTGTTTTCCTCGCTTTATGAAGGTGACTCCGTCCAGAAGTGGCGATGACAAATCACGATGGTATAGTAGTAAACATTTATGTCGTCTCGACATTTAGGGACAAAACAATTTTTGCAACAAAGAAAGTAAATTAAAAATTGAAGTGTGATATCACACACTTATTGAGCATGCCAACATGTTACGAGCTGTTTTCTTTGAACATACATTATTCATGCATACCTATGCACGTGAAAACTAAAACACTCTTTCACTTTTTGTGCAAGTGCGCGCGCAGAGTGACGGAGGAGGAAAGTGAGGGGTGGGCTGGCACTTAGTTCAGCTGTACCTGCCTGTGATATATTTATCTCTCCTCCCCCTGCCTGTCAGTACCCGTGTTTACAGCGAAAAAAATCTTCGTCACGCCAGACTGCTTCTCATTCCTTTTCAGTTCATCGAGTACGTCAGCACTCAGCGTTCCTTCCTGGAATTTTGACCAATCTCACCTGCTTCATTTACTGTCTACTGCTTCCTGCCATACTCTTGTTAGTTAACAGGCAACAGAATAATTATCCTAAGGCAACAGAATAATTTTCTGCTACAATCTTGAAGGCTTAATGGAGTCTTGTGGCTGTCTCGCTGGATTGTCGCACGGGATGGTGGAAGGTGGTGGCGAACGTCAGGTGGACTGAATGCTTTGCACTAAGTATACAGCTGTTACTGCCACTCCCACTTGAAAAACCACATTTTAAATCAATGTGTTTTGTCCTAACCTTTAACAAATATATTTTTTTGTCCGCCTTTTGATGATTAATATAGCAAATGGCAGGATAATGACAGAAATAGCATTGAAAACAAATATTTAGTCAAGAAAGTAGTTCAACAATGAGCTGTTAAGTCTTTCGTGTCAATAATACCTTGAGCTTCGCACGTTCAAATAAATAAATGAATAAATAAAATGTTTGTTTACTTCATTGCTACTTTGAAGTAGTCAAAACAAAATTTAAAAGGAATATGACAACCCTTTCAAATGTTCCAGTGATTTGTGTTTCAGTCGCTGTTAGAAATGTTTCTGTCTTGTTGTTATTGTGCACAGCTGAGTTGCACGATGCTCTTGTCCACGTTTTAATGACTTCCTACTTCGTAATTAAACAAAACCGCTGGCTGCTATTGAGTTCCAACTGGCGGAGAAGCAATCAGTAAGAAGCATTCACAGGCGGTTAAAAATGCATGTGGAGGCATTGTTGTTGACAATGAGTGCAGTTAGTGTTGGGCTACTTGAATTTCTGTTTGTACTTCTTGATTGGCGGAGCTCGATTATGTATTGTTGCTAGGACAGGTTGCAGACAGGTACAAAGACACTTGCTTTGTTCCCTCTGATGCAAGGCAATTGCAATAGAGTTCACGAAGAAAACGAAGGAGGGTATCTAGTTCATCTTTTTAACATTTGAGTGTGTTTAAACTACCAGAGGATAAGGCTATCAGAGGAAAACATGGTGGGGGGTCACTGAGATCTGTAAGAGTTGTGTTGTGGAGGCGGCCCTTGTCGAGCTTAATTATGTCTTAAAATAATGACCCCCACACCACAGCCCCCGCTTATCAAGAGATGGACATTGTGCAGGAACGATGACATATTTATCACAACGGCCACTTCAATCTCTGATCGCTGAAAGGTGGAGAATTGGAGCGCTGCAGCTAAAAGTACCTGTGCCCTTCCTGCCACGTGTGTCGAGTGTTTGAAGTTGATAACGTTACCTGCCCTTGACCATTGGTTGCCCAGAACTGCGGTTTATTTTTTTTTTAAATTGTTGATTTTTTTTTGGCGTTGTCATTGTGATTTCTCAGTATTCGTGATGGCGTTCATCATCGCTCCAAACCGGGTGCGACCAAAGAACAGTATGAATGCAGGGTCTGATCTCTGAACCCCTAAAGATGTCACTGTCGTGTGGATATCCTCTATCGCTTGTAAGAAAAGTACACACTAAGTGTCGGATACCCAAACGCATGCAAGACAACTCATTATCTCGCCAACCCCACCTCTTGCCACGCTTTTGTTGCAGAACGGATTTCTTCCAACGTGACCCCTAGTTGTGAATCATTCTAGCTATGGGTGTTTATCATGGAGTGCCTTAGGTTAACTGTTAACGCACCCACGAGCTCAAACACACACATACAAGTCTTGACCGCCATTCTGTCATTTACAAACTGCTTATCATACCTCACATCTCTATTCACATCTCACCTCCCGCTAGCACACACGACAGTGAGATCGCCTAGAAGTAGAAACACAACAACACAATAACAGTTTTCCAGCTTTGTTGTGCACGTGTTATGACAGTTACTTGAATTAGATGTCATGTGTAACACCCTGAGAACTAGTGTACGCGAACGGAATTACAAACACATCAAAGCATCTCAGTTGGGTAAGAGGATATAATTATGTATCTTTATTAGGAAAGCTTTTAGCTCTAAGTATCCATCGTTGCTTTCCTGTCGATGCAAACCGATTACAGCCACAGAAGTATGCAGCTCCGTCGTGCATACAAGTATTTGTAAGCTGCGCCAGTAAATATCGGATTTAGTTGCACAAATATTTACATATTGGTCTTTTTATTTAAGAGAACGATGGCAGCACAAAGTTTAAATTTGAAAACATCAACGTATGTTTTGACGAAGAGTGGCGCAAAGCTGATCCCTGGGCGATGAAGCCACAAAAATGAGGGACAGCGCATGGCTCGCGCGCACGTGCTTTTTTTTTTTTTTTTACCTTCATGCGCATGCGCGCACTCTTTTTCCTGTGAGCCAAATCTCGCCAGCGCACGTGCCGTACTACCCGGCATCAACAAACACATTATGTTGCTGCAAAGCAAACATGTTGTCTTCTACCACAAGTAGCATTTCTTATTTTATGTCAATCTCTCGTCCCGATGTTTTTGTTCTTTTCCTTCCTTCTTTCCAGATATAGCTTTCGACGCTCACACAAATATTGTTAGTACAACTAACCCTCGCCGGAGAAATAAAATCGAGACCTACTTTTCACTGTACCTGTTACTGCCACAAGACCTAAAGACCTAGTAAAAATGAGTCAGTGTGGATGTTCTTCCGTGATAGGTTGTGTCAAGACGAGATTAATGCAACCTCTTATTTTAATTCCGATTTTAATTATATTTCATCTTCTTATCGTCTTAGCGGCCTAAAACAATCCAGTCAAGAATTCGCTAGCAGCTATAATCGGATCGTGTTTACAAACATGTCTTCAGCACGTTATCCTCATACTTGTCTGTGAGATACTTCCTGTGATAACAGCGCCACCCTGGCTGGAGTTCAAGTTACGAGTTGTCTGCCCTGGCAAATGCCGCGATCAAGGGGTTGCTGCAGTTTGCATCTGATATTGCAAGGGAGATCTTATCCACACATTACTGTGGACCTAGGTGTGCTTCGTATCGGTAGAGATAGTTCCGACATTGTTGTTGTTATCATTATTATTTGCGGCATAATCCCTTTTGACTGCACACAAATGATTTAGAGACAAGCGAGAGATGTAAACATTAAGCATGAAAACTACCCTCTACTTTTTATCCAAGATTTTAAAAATTGACAAAAGCCAGCAAACTTTAAAGATAGTGTCAGTAGCTACAGGGACAAGAACTATCGATATATCCTTACGACATCTGTACATCCCTGCATGAAACTTGCTCGGTGGACAGGGTGGGTTTCCCAGTCCTGGCCTCGAACTGACGGCCCTTGTCTCTACAGAGTACCTCACCATCCTGTTAAGGAGGGAACAAGAATGTTAGCAATATTTACAAACCTATCTGTAATTTTTCTTGGTTTCATTAAGTCTATGGCAACAACAGTGCTTTCAAAACAAACACGAGTCTTCTCAGACATTACGTCTCGTGTGTCGTCGTGTTTGACAGGTGAAGGGTGCCGAGGTCGCATCCTCAGTCTCCACGCCTCCCTCAAACGGGTGGCAGTTGCATGCGGCCAAGGCATCGGGTTCATGCGCTGCAGCTGCAAAGGGTTAAAGTGCTCGGAGGCTTGGAGCCGAACTACATCCGCCGCGGGCCAAAGGTGCCGCATGCACAGGGACTCACGCGCGTGCCTGTCGATCGGCCGGCGGATGATGGCGCTGCGTGATCAGGCACGTGATAATCTGTTATCAGGCACCGGCCTTGAACTGCCGCTTACCTCGCACGGTCCTTGCTCCCATGGAGGTGCCCCACTGACCCACATTTGCCGCCAAAACTGGCCCTTTTGTTTTTGTCCCCCTCACCGCTCCCTTACCCCGATACCTTACTTACTGGCATTAAAACACAACCAACCAACCAATCCCCTTCCTGCATAAAGTAGGTAATCTCGCTGAGCGAAGAGGGTAATAAAAAATAAGAAAAATAAACTACTCTGTCATCATCTCGCCCACCTGGACGGGATAGTTCCACTGCACGTGGTCTGTGTTCGACTTGGTTTCCTTTTCTTTGGGGTTGTTTACCTCCGTAGCTAGTGTCATGATCGCTATCGTCAAGGCACGTTGGATATGCTATTATTTTATTTTATTGCTCTAGGGGCAAGATGGGGCCGATATCACCAACCCGGGATAAAGTTAGGTGCAGACAAGAGTTGTTGAAGGGAAGGAGGTTGACCGTAATATTAATTGCAACTACCTCCTTCCCTTCCACAACTCTTCATAACTGAAGCTCAGCGAAGATCATGTGGATACAAAAATAATTTGTTGTGTGTTCGTTCATATATTAAAACACGGTTAGGTTTGCAAGTATACGATCTTTTCTACTCTGCTGGCTCCTCTGACATCCTCCTACTCTACTTGTATCTCCGAGTCAGGCTTTGTCCTTCACAAGCAAACGCAGGGTTGTGTCATGCAATAGAAGCCAGGGGCCAGATGCATAAAATAGACAGTGGATGTAAGACTAAGACGATAACTGCCATAATTCCTTATCATATGATCAGTTTAGCTGACTGCTTAATGTTAGTCATCCAGAGCGTTTAGCGAAGTCTCCTGCACCTGGCCCCAGGTGACTGTCGGCTTAATCTCCTCGTGTTTCATCTACCTGTTATCTCTCCTTTGTTGAAGTCGGCGGCAACCTGATCACATAATAACCCTAATGATCATTCTTCCCATCGATTTAGTTGCAGTCGCCACAGGCCGGAGGTCCTTCGCTGTTTTGTAATGGTATTCCTTGGGGAGACTGCGCGGAATCAAAACAAACTTCTAGAAGTTTTAGACGAAACGATAACCGACTTGGTTGCTTCATCACGAAAAGTGAATAAAAGTGAAAATAAAACTTGACATCAGAATTTATCTAAAGAGCTAAACTTTGAAATTAATTTAATCTCATAATACATAAGCCTTTATTGTCCACAACAGAGACAGGCATTTTTCTCTGTTGGGAGTACCCATAAGTAATATACTTAACAAAATATCGCCAGACCTCACACATGTACCCGTACACTTACCCTACCAGCGACTGCTGTCAGAGCGCACCACGATTGTTGTTACGATAAGAAAAGTGGGTTAATTTGTTCGCCCTGTTCTTGAGTACTACTACAGTTGAATGACTCGGCGACCAGTTGTTTCCATTTACGGCCAGATGGTAGCATCTGGAAATTGTGGTGTAGTGGGTGAGAGGCGGTCTGTGAAAATGCTGACAACCTCACAACCCTCGTGTATAGATCGCCTAGTGGTCTTTTGTGGATTACCATTAAGTAGCCCAAGATTCTATATAAACTTCCAGAAAGGATTCCCCTTAGGTTTGCTATTGCCCGTGTGTGTGTTGAGCACGACGTGAGCTGTTAGGAATAATTCTATTGTTCTTATCAAAACTCTGTGTGTGGGTGTTAATAAAGAAAGGCAAACAGAGGCAGCTGTAGTGTCTTTGTGTTGAGTAAAAGAATATTAATATGTGCATATGGATTAAGGCATGCTAGACCTCTGTGTACTTGTGAGTACGTGAGTGGGTTGACAAATTTATTTGGCAGGATTGCTGTGACAAATTTATTGACATCACCAAACACCAGCTACTCATTCCTCAACAATCATTAGGTTTTAGCAAAAGGGAATATTAATAAAATTGCGCCCTAGAAGCTACTCGTCACACATACAAAGCTGTGGGGAATCAGAAAATGTAACAAATGATTTGAAAATATGAGCGGACACGACCACCTGTTGCTTCGAATGCTGCTCACATCTCAAGAAGAGAGAATAATGAGACATCATCATCCAAGAAGTCGTTAATCACTCAAGCTCAAGTTGTCTTTATGTTGTGTGGCTTACATACCGACAGGCTGGAGAAGATTGTCAACCTCCCACCGACACATGAGCTGCTGCCGGACAACGCAAACAAATAATTTCGAGAAAAATCGAAGATTAGGAACTGATGTATAGCTTTTTTTTCAAATCATCAGAATTCAGATTTGTTTTCTTCCGAAGGGGTCACACAGTCTGATTGAAACAGAGAACAGTTCCAGATAAAAGAGAAAATCTGAAAATAGAGGCGATTGTTGGTAGAAGCTCGTTAAGACACTGCAATGTGAGTCGACTTTACAGAATTTCTTGGCCATTTGCATCGTTTGAACCTAATGTACTCAACAGAAGCTGGTTTCAAGGTATCCATGGAGTAACAGTAGACCTGTTGACTTCCTTTACAGCTGTGGAGGAAAATGGAGATCTTGATTGATTCCTTTTTAAAGATCTGTCCGGAAATAAAGACAAGTCCTCAAGTGTAGCAGGAGAACTTGACCCTGGCAGCGCGCATGCGCGCATGATGACCCATCACGTGAGCTCGTAGGTGGAATACTTCTCGCGTGGCAGCGGCGTTGAAAATAGTGCCGCAAGCATGTTGATATTTGACCTCTTTGATCATTTGAGTCATTCGTTGTTATACCGGATAATTCCAGCTTCCCGCCAACCCCGTCTCACATGAAGACATTTTCGCTCAGCATCCATGATTTCAGACATCATTAGAGCTGACAGACTGAGAAAAATTAGTCTAAACTCTACTAAAAAATGGAGTGGATATGATTTTTTTTGGAGAATAAGATACTATTTGATCAAACGATAAGGCGTTCGTGGGGTGGGGGAAGAGGTGAGGGATCTTTTCTTGTCTACCTTTGTCTACCCGACAACCACCACCAGCAGGGACTAGGTAGGGGTTGGGAGGCTGACTTTGTTATAGAAATTGGAAGAAATAGGTCGATGTCCTGCGGTTTGCCAGATGTCAGGACAGAAGCTGGGATGTTGTTACACACACACTTTTCGACCTCAGAGTTCAGTGTAAGAAGCGTTGTTCATGTGAGTCACTCACATGTTGTAGGTCAGCGCCTAGAAGTCCTATATTGCAGTCTGGTGTTGAGGGAAAAATTCAACTGGTCGGCTAGACGTTGATATAAAGTAATAATAGAGTCATGATATGGTGAAACTACTTACATATAACTACTTGCTTATGGCCACTCCATATAAAGTGCCGGCATGAGCACTTAGACATCTTACGGTGTTTCCTTTTCTTGGGCAACCGTTTTAATTTTATTCTGTGAAAAACTCTTGTCTCAACAGCTGGCAATTGCCTCTCCAGTATGTTAGCTATATATATTATTCTCGTGTAGCACTCTACATGCTGTGCTTTCATTGCTGTATATGTATGAAAATGGTTAGTTAATGGTAGCATTGACCTCGGTTCATGTTGCAGCTCTTGTCGCGTGAGGTCGAGACCAGGCGGCCATGAGCAAACGTCAGCATTGGCCTGCAGGTCACTTCCTTAGACTTATAAGACTAATAATAATCAGACACTATTATCATGTAGGTGGTGGGACTCGCTGAGAGATAACCATCTACGTAGACGAGCCACTGTTCGGACCACTGGATAGACACTACACACGCTTTAAAAAAAACTTCGGCAAGTCAACATGCAACCATCTTCCTGCGCACTGTAGCACCATTATTAACGGCATTGAGCATGAAGACACCTGCCTTTTTAGTTTTGAAATACAATATCTAAAAGCAGCTCCAAAAAAAAAGAAAACATCATGCAACACTGACGGTTTAAAACATACGAAAATATAGTTCTCAACGCATTACAAATGCTAATACAATTCTTCCATACTACCGGATCGTTGTTGATTTATTTAGTAGGTGATGTCACCTTCGAGAAAGAAGAAAAAGGAGGAAACCGGAATACCCGGAGAAAACCCCCAACGCCCAGACCTGCGGACAGGTGTTACGTACAGAGAGTCCCGAGACAAGATTTGAACCCCGAGTTTCTCACTGCAGTTGTGCCAAGCGAGTGTTTTAACCACTACACTACCCGGCGCACCATGAAGTCTGTATTATCGCATTATATTCCAGCATGGCGCCTAGTGGACTCCAAGCAGACCTACTCAGTCTGTCCACTAGTTTCAGATCAGAGGCAGAAATGCAATTTTCCCGCCTACCTGCCAGAGCCACCCTGTTATCTCCAAAGTCAAGCGCATCATTCATAAGCTACGGTGTGCGCAAGATGGCTGCATGGATGACTACAGAACACAAGCAATCACCGAAAAGTAGGAGATAAGGCAGAAGGGAAGAGAGAAAATCCGAAAATAACTATACAAATCTGTCGGTTGTGATAGCCGTGTATAAAGCAGTAAATATTCCTACCTAACGGTGATCGTGCTGGCCACATCTAACGGCTGAAATAATAAAGTGTTTAAATTTAGCTCAATGAAACCTCCCACGTTTGGAGGGGAAGACATTGTGCGCATGCGCGGTCCCTCCTTTGTTAGCTAGGGGTGGGTTGCAGGAAAGAAACGTAGAGGAAGGCCGTGTAATATCCCTCTCAATGTGAAATTTAGCAACGTATAAAAAATTTAAAAAAAGAGCAGGACTACGTAACATTAAAATGGCATCTACATCTCAGATATTTATTTACTTACTGCTTTTACGAGAAAAATGATTTGCATTTTCTGTCCATGTTTGGCTTGATGTCGAATCTCGATGAACATGTTAAAAGCTTAAAATAGGCTTCTACAATCATTTCTAATGGCGAAGCCGCACAGAATTTCTCGGATGTGAGCGAGAAAGAGAAAACACGTGACGTAGGAGGGAGGGATAGAACGATGGCCGGAGGCGGGGGGGAGTTGAGTGAAGTACTGGCAAGGGCAAGCCGTTTCCTTGTGTGACGAAACAGACACTGAGGAGTGAGTCAGCATGCGACCTCACTTTTTTAGCAAATTTTCTCTTCCTGCTAGCGGACTTTTTATGTTCCAGAAACACCGCTCACAGGAGGTGGGGAGGGGGAGAGAAGAAGGGAGTTGAAGGAAGTCTTCAAAACTGCAAGTTAGGGGTACAGAAGGAAGTCCTGAACAAAGACCCCTTTGGCCCATGACCGATAACGCCCGTTGCTTTTCTGCGGTTGCCGCCCTCTCTTTGCCCTGGAATGATGTTGCTAAATTAGAACTTCGTAGACAAGAACCGTTTACGTCAGTCTTTGAACTCTATATTTAGCAGCCTCGCTCTTTGTCTGTAATCATGACAACACGAAAATGGAACCCGCTTCTTAGAAGCCTCGATTCCTGGTGTTGGGAGGCATCCATTAGATTGTTGATTTGCTTGCTCAGTTAAACTCGCATACAAAAGTTTTACTTTCTTGTTATCTTTATTTTGGTGTACAGGAAGAGACAGAAGGAGAGCATCATTATTTTCTACCTAACCACCAGCAGCCTTCCTCTGCACCACTTTCAACGACAAATGTAAAATTATATCGGCCATCGTGAGAAATGACAATAGAGGGCAGTACAGCAGTGTGTCTGGCAGGCCAATGTACTAAGAGCAGTAAAAAAAAAAGTTTTCTACACACACCAGGCTTTGATGATGTCAACATCCTCTGCTTGCAGGTTATCAAGGTTTAAGATCAAGTGACCAGCGATAGCAGATCATCATGGTGCTCAAGCAGAGGGATGATGAAGGGGGTGGGTGACCAGAGTACCTAGAGAAAATCCCAGACGTCTACCCTTGGGAACAGAAACTGTTCCAAGTAGAGATATGAACCCCAAACCTTTCAGTTCTCACCGAGTATTTTACTGGGTGGAATTGGAACAGTGGCATGCTTTAGCAGCACAGTCTGTGCTTTCAAAGAATTATACAGCTCTCTTGTCCTAAAGAATACTTTTTTTCTTTGCTTCCTTAATGATTTAAAGTGATATTTGTCTTTCACTTGAAAAAGCCGTTGCAATGTGATCATATAATCGTTAGAATATGGCCCAAATCCACATGTCCTGAACTGAGCTGAGCCTGCAGCACAGGCCATTGGGTGACTCAGGATGCCTCATATCCTGAACTAGCCCTGCAGCTGACATAGTTTCTTCCGGTGACCCCCATAACCCGATTGGAGTTATGGGTTGGGAGTATTTTCTCCTTTTTTTCGAGCTTCAAAAGACAACTTATTGCTGTTCTTGTGGTCAATTGGATTAACGACTCTATAGTCAGTGTGACAGGAATTAAAGTCTAGAGGTGTCTGTCAGGGTCGACACACATCAGTCTGTCAGTGAGGTCGTTTATGTCAGTCTAAAATGTCAGGGAACCACCAAGCATTTCAATGGAATGTATGAGGCAGATTCCAACTCAATGGCAAATACAGTTACATGTATATGTGCTTCTCTCTCTCACTCACACACACACACAAAACTGACACGCAAATAATTGCAACAAATCTGCAAACACCGAATACGGTTTCCAAAAACATTGTGAATCCATCCACAATAGTGGAAAACCACTAAAGAAAGAACCCCGCTTTTGAAAGCAACCACCACCTTCACTACCACCGCTACAGCAACCACTACCTCCTGAGCCTTGACAACATCCTTAATCTCACTACCGTCTCCATTTTTCCTTGCCCCGTCTTATGAATATTTTCGTGACAAGAACCCGTTGATCAATCAATCATTCAATATCCGAAAAAAAAAAACCCCCAACAACAGGCAAACCCGGTGCTTTTGAATCTTTGGACTATTTTTTTTTCCTGTAAAATTATTTTCTTTCCGCGCTTTTACAAATATCTGCAGGCGGCCGAAGTTTTAACCTGCTGACACTGACCTGACCTCTGAAGAGAATCAATACAACTCCAGATTTAGAAAAGGGTTGAAAATTAAGAAAAAGAGCCGAAAACCCACCCAAAAAAAATAATAAAAATAAAAATTAAAAAAACCTTTTAGGAGCTTAAAATTTGAAGGATGTTGTTTCCACGCACTAGGATGGGCTGTAGTTGAAGATTAGAAGTACATGGCCACCTGTGAAAGCAAGAAAATTTGTTGTGGAGAGAGAGTCCATTGATTTGTGCGCCCCACCCAACCAATGGGGATTTGTGGCAGAACAGGTCAACCAATCGGAGACAGCCTTTCTCCAGTCGCTACTGCCGTTGTCACTAACATTTACCCGAGATAGCCATTCGTCCCACCGAGTGCGCACGCGCAGGAGTCAACGGGTCATTTCCGCCTTGTGACGGGCAACTTCTGTAAAGACGTTTCTCCTCGCGTGTAAGCGCTCAGCGGAAATAATCGTTAAGGTCAAGACAAACGTTTCTAGAATATGAGTGAATGGTCGTCTAACGGCGGATTACATCGATACTCTTATATTAATAAATAATCTCAAGATACTCCTAATATGCTTGCGCATGCGTACTGAGTGGGTGGTGAAGCCAGGCTAAGGTAAAAGGTGGAACAGAAGAAGATACTTAAGCTTTGCCAAGTCATGACATCCTTGTGCCACAATCCACACGCGCTATCCGAAAAAAGGTTTTACAATAACAACTATTGCCTAACCCCATAGTAAGGTTGTCTTTTTCCCGCTTCTTTGTGTACAACTCAAGGTTTAACGTGGCTACTACTTTACTGATACGGTTTATCACATTTTACACCTGTAACCTATGACGATATAATTACATCAAAATGATAATTATACTTTGAGTTTAGAGAGTCAGACACAACAGTGAGGCACTGCTGTCGAGCTTCTGCTCATTTTCAAACCACCCGTAACCTTTTTGTCGAAGTAATGACAGAGGGGAGCGCACAGCAAAACAGAGCAACGACGTCCAAAGGACACGTAGTCGGTTCAATACCCGCAGGTCGCAGCCTATACTTCTTCCCCAAAGTCCATCACATCACAATGTATAGACTTTCCTCCACAAGTGACTGAGCAGTGGAGCGGTTACTTGACTCGGTAGAGAGATTATGAAGGCACGAACATTTCAAATCAAGGTAGTGAGGGAGACGAGATGAACAGCTGGCCATCGAGATACGCCACTCACGTACAACCGTAACAACATGACTACCGGATATCTACAGTCCCACCTGTGACTACCCGTCCATCCAATACAAATGGCGGATGGCGACATAACGAGGGTATATGACCCATAATCAGGGGAAACTTTGAGGGAAATCCGTTTTGGCACAAAGTGTGGCGAGCTAACGAGTTGAAACTCTGTTTTTGTTTGATGCATCTCTTGAGCGACCGACTTTCGATGATTCCTTTGTTTTGGTCGCTTTTTTCTGCCGAGTGCTTTATTACAGCCCCTGGGGGTCTTTAGTCGTAAGTTATTCAGCCTTGCTGGAACATTAGTTGATTGCATGAACATTTACCAACGTCCGACTTGAACATCTGCGTGTACATCAGCCGCACTCCCACGAGTTACCGAGTTTTATGTCCCATCTGTCTGCGAAACTGTAGAAGTTCTCCCTGCTGATTTATCGTTAGGCATCCACCTGGACGGGAAGGGAGTACTGTGCATTTCAATCAGCTGCGGTTCATTTTGTTAGATGCAAAGGACATGGAGTGCAAGTGCAAAAAAAGAAAAAAAATCTTTTAGAGCTAATCAGTCCACTCAAAAAATCCAAAACAAATTTTTAAAAAAACAAAGACCAGGGAAACAAATTAAAAGCACTTTGGTGCTGTGGTTAATCATTATGATCTCTCCCTCCCCTCGTCCACCATCTCATCCATTTTGCAGCAGAGCTGAGCTGAAAAGTGCGTCAGACCCGAGCGTTAGCGGGAAGACAACTCGTGCAGGGCCGCCAGGCAGTCGATTAGCGCGGCCCTGGCCCTGGCCCCGTGCTATTTCCACTTAGTGGGCGGAACTAGGTCAAGGCGCCAGCGTCAGAAAAACAGGGCAGGGGCTTGACGGAAACGGTTGAGCACGGCTCGCGCTAAAATACCAAGCAGCTCGAGCACAGGGTAACGAGTGGGTAGAGAAATGCCACCACAAAGTAGCTTTTTTTTTTTTAAAAGCTTAATGCACAAAGTCATCGAAGTCAGACGAGGTTCTCTCACCAGAATGGCGCTAGTAATGCTACGTGCACGATTTAAAAATAAAAATAACAAAAAAAATAAATAAAATCTGTATTCTCTTGCAAACATAGCTGCAGCTCTCTGCCGACGTGGATTAGTGCTCTTCAGGGAAGCTATAATAGCTATTTCCAAAAAAGAATACAACAAAGAGAAGTTGATGAGAATGGATGGAGGAAAGATGAAAAACCCAGCTCAGAACATTGAACAATTGTCGCGGACAGTCAATTAAACGAGTTATGAATCAGTTTCAATTTATACTTCAGTAAAATTAGCGAGCCTCGCTTAGTGCAGAAGGGGGAAATGGAGATTTAGCTCTGCACCGTTGGCTCATGTGCATAACTGTCAGTGTCGATTAATGTTAGCAAGTGAGCATGCCTGCAAATACTGGCATTTAAACAACTCTTTTATTAATTGCTGGGATACTCTGCTAACCTTTATGGTCGTCGGGGAGTGAGGTGTTAGCTTTTTTTGAGGTGGTGCACATATGTCCTTCGCTGCCAGAGCAATATCGACTTCGGGAATATTTGTCTATCCCCTTCTTCTTTCTTTTCTTCAAGGGATACAACTAGGATGAGTTTTGTACTTTTGGTATATCTAGAAAACCTCATGAAGCAATGGAGTTTGGGTGTCCATACCGGACAAACCATGTTAGCACGCTGTGATAGAACTTGCTAGAAACCAACACGCAGCCATCGTATACTTACCTTTCCCAATGTCTATAAACCAGTATGGAACATAAAAAAATTAGACTGAAGACTGCTTTATTCAGTCTTGAAATAAACTAAGGCAGTTCAAGAAAACAAACAAATCTAATTATTGATGAAAATACAAAATTACAGTGTTAAAACATCTCGACTCCTCGCCTTACGAGTAGTCAGATGGATGGGCGGTTGTTTCAGACCGAGCCAATCAGGAGTCAGGTTCGATCCATTAGTTTTGTATCAGTGATTGTGTCCACTGTCCGTGGTGCAAATAACATTGTTAGTGATATTTTTTGCACTATCGATGCTACCTGCTACATGTGTCACATGATCTGTGCCATTAACACAAGAAGTGCAATGCTAGACGCCTGGGTAGACAGCTTGCCACACGGAGAGACAAAGAGGATGTTTTTTGTGTAATTACACAGAACTGGAGATGATTAATTTTTTTCGTGCACAAATATCCGCTTTTACAAAAGTCTGAGGCTTTGTCCTAGAATTGTTCCCGCATATGTAACTGCTTTGAAATAAAAATAAATCAGTGCGACACATAATCGGTGGCTATGGTGGTAGTAATTAGGAGGTTTGGTGATGGTGTTGGCGACGATGGTTTTGGAACAGTGAGGCAACAGCACTGTAGAACACTCAACATTGACTTCTTGACTAGGTCCTCGTTGCTTTTAGAGTTTACATGTAATTATATATACACACATGCACAAAGTCACTGAAGTCTTTCACCCGGGTACCTGAAGGACTCTAGTAGTTCTGCTGGCACCAGTTAAAAAAGAATTCTGTATTCTGCCAAACGAAAATAGCAGCAGCTCTGTGTGACCTGCAGTCCGGAGGGTATACAACCCTTTTTCCTTTTTCCAATCAATCTTTCTAATAAAAAGTAATAGGTTTCAGATTTGCGTGCAAGGAAAACACAGCGAGTAAAACTTGCAGAAGAGTGGTGCACAAACTCCAGCTAGGATTCTCATAAACTTTTACGACAGCCATTTGCAAATAACTGTGTAGCTCTCAGAAGTGTTGTTATCAGCTCTGCATTGCTCAGACAGCTCTTTCTTCTCTAATATAGCAGGAAAGGTCAAAGCGGCAACTGGGGGCGGTAACAAACGAGCTGCTTGGCGAGAACAATGCCCCTGCCACTGACGTCATAAACTTTAGTGTCCCGGAAGAGGTTTTTTTTTCAAAAATATCGATGAAGCATTCAGCCATCTGTACGTCTGTGTATCTGTACGGGCAGAGCACATTTACATATTATTAACCCCCCCCCCCGCCTCCCAAAAAGTGTTTAAACAAATTTGTTTCAGCTTATTTATTCAAAAGCACTGGTTAGATTTATTTTGCTTTTGTTTTTCACAAGAATTAGCTAATCAAACAGAAAAGCAAAACAACAAAAACCAATCTGAAACTGCGCCGGACACATGAAAATTTTCCTGTTTATCAACACTGACCATCATTTCAAAGTTCTCTCCTTTCCCCCATCCTAGCCCCCGAAAGCAGTATGTAAACTGTTGGCTTATGCCCGTTTCGGTGCATGACGTCATGCGGCGCTGGGGTGCAGTCTCGCATTTGTCTCACGGCAGGTCTCGTGGGCACCCGCCAAACACCTCGCTATCAGCGACTCAGTCCCACTTGAAATGGAAATGACCGAAAACGCCAGACGCATAATCAGCATTGCTCCATACTACTCCGACTGGGTCCCAGAGTCCCCTTGTGAGGCAGCAGCTACGATGTATTTAATGCGGTATACTCTCTAGGGGTAGGGTAGGGGGATAAGTGGTAAACGTCTTGAAAGTTAAACGCTGTGTGCCAAAAGGTCAGTTCGCACGCCCCACATTCTAGTGTCCCTTTTCTTGCCCTCTCGTAATTTTTTTTTGTTGGGGGATGGGGAAGTGGGCTCTCTCAAACATCTCTGTCAATTCTCGCAAGCAAACGTGCTTCCAAATCTCTTTCGACAGTGTAAGTCTGTAAGACCATAATAGAGAAAGGGATAAGCACAGGAGAGGAAGAACTGCTGGAGGGGAAAGAGGGAAACTATTTTAGAGTTGGCAGGAAAACAGTTCCTGCGGTGACTGAGCCTTATTAACAAGACGTGTATTACACTATTTCAACAAAGATGCTCATCGGCACTTGAAATATTCCACTCAAAGAATGTAGGTCTCCTAAGCAGAGCTTCCACAGCTCACTAAGGAAAACTTACACAGTGTGTTGATCTGAATATATCTAATATCTCAGCGAAATATTTCTTTGCGAGGCTGGACCCACCGCGGAGTACCAGTAAGATTTTATGACACCCGAGGTCATGCACTGGGTACTAGCTACGCCCGTAAAAAAAAGGTAAAGGTCATCCCCTAATCTTTTCAGGTCGTTGGGGAGTAAGGTGTTGGAGACCTCTCTTTTCTCGGAGCCATCTGTACTTGAGGGCGGTGCCCATCTCCTTTCCCTCGCTGCCTTGCCTTCCCCAACCCTCAATGGAGTCAGGTAACCATTTCCCCCAGCTTGGTCGACTGGGGGAATTTCGCTGGGGGTACTCAGGCATCAGACTGTCTCAACAGTAATGGTCTGAAGCTTCTGAGCAGTACCAAAGGAAGTCCTAAATATGGAACGTGGATCTGAACCCACGCACGCCCCAGGCATATAAAAAACTATGTATAAGTAGTTCACATCTTTTCCAAATTATCCTCTGCCCGATGATTGAGTGACAGAGCTCGCTGGGGGAAGGAAAATAGGTTACTATTGCAACAAGTGCACCATCCCCAGTCATGGGTTAATGACCCTTCTCCCTTGTGTTTAATAATGGGACAGATAGCGGTTAGGGGAGTAAACCCCTGTAGCAAATCGTGATGTTAACACAGCATCACTAGGCACAAGCTTTCCGTAATAAAGCACCAAGTCACGTGTTCGCGACCAAGGCCACCCATCGGTTGAAGGATCTCAGTTGTGGTCTCATCGGAGAAGAGATGGACAGGACCAACAGAGTACGGCCAGAGACAGGAAAATAGATAATCAGCGGAAACCAAACTAATCTCATGCATGATCGGCCGAGACCTGGATTAACAACGACCGCGTGGCCCCAGCGGCAAGCTCCATGTCAGGGACTTCCATCATCCGCATCAACATCCGCACATCGAACCAGCGCGGGAAGATGAAAGGACTCACTCATCAGTTCGACCGCTACCGGTGGGAATGGCGCGAGGGAGACAACAATAGGCGAAGGTCAAAGGTTGTGGTCAAAGGGGAAAGGAAACTAGAGAAGTGTAGTGCACACACTCATTTCCGACAGCCCCCACAATGTCGTCGTTGTCCAAGTCTACTTTCGACTTCCACACCCGAAGACGACGAAGTGAAGGAGTCTTTACCATCAACTGGACCTGAGTCAGAAAGGTAACTGAACCCCAAGGTCGGCCTAGAACAATGGGAGGGAACAATAGGTAAATTTGACCTCCTTCCTCCGTTTTCAGCAAAAGGGATCTTGCAACGTGGTTTATGAAACACCCACATCTCGCTGAATGTGTGTGGCGAAATTTATGTGTGTTTGTGAGAGAGAGAGCGTGCACGCTAAATCAGAAGTTGTCCTAACAAACAATTCCCGCTACACTTCCCTCGCCGCGTGACGCCAACCGTTCCATCTCGTGCCCCGCTTCACAAACGCCTCCTTGTCAACGTCGCCATGGCAACACATCGGCGACCTACGACGACTTCGTCTCGCCGACAGCCCGAGGACCCCCGCTGGTTTCCTGGCGGGCAGACAACTCCAACCAGCGATGACGCGCCTGTCTTTTTGCCGCGCGGCTGGCAGCGCCACTCCCGGAGCGATCAATAGCTGCACGTGCAGCCAGCTCACTTACAGCCTCGTTCCTGATTTAAAAAGTTATTCTCGTGGCTGTGATTGCACGTGCAGTCGTGGTGCACGTGGGGAGTGTGCTCTACATTACCTTCACGCGTTCGTGTGACATGCACGGATCACTGTGTCGCTGCCAGAGTAACTTCCCTTGAGGTCTTTCCGACAAGAGTGCAGCCACAGACTCGGCAAGAGATGGCAAAGGGGAAAGTTCAATCCAGGTCGTTATCGAACATTAATAGAACACTGCGCTTTTATTAAGAAAGGTAAGGTAAAGGTCGTCCCCTATAACTTTCTTGAGGTCGTTGGGGAGTGAGGTGTTAGAGACCTCTCTTTTCTCGAGGCCAGCTTTTTTCAAAGATATTGCTTATTTTTTCTTCTTAACTTCCCAACCTTTTATAAAGTCCATTCCTGACAGCTGAGTCAACTGTAGAAAGTTTGCTGCGCTATACCGGTATCGAACCATCACGCCTCTAGAATCAGATACCACCAAAAAATCTTACATGCGCTTCCCCCTACTACTCGTATTAAGATGCGACATTATGATTAGAATTGGTCTCTTAACTATAAATATCTCGCTGTTATATATTTTTATTTATTTAGTAGTCGTCTAGACAGAGAGCTCTTGTCGCTAGCAAACATCACATAACACCTGCACAGTCCGAGGAGGTAAGAGGTACTTCGGTCATAAAGCATCTAATCAAGTGAGAGAGAAAAAAATAGTCCCAGCATGAGGTACACAGAACAGCGCGACTGTTACGTCCGGTCGCGTCACTCATTAAATCAGTCTCGGCCGATCATGCGCAGTCACTTATGTGACGTTTTTGGTCACGTCACTGCTGCTGACTTCCAGTCACGTTGTGGGGCGAACGTCACACGAAGGTTATAAATGCCGATGACGGAAACCCTCACTTTCTGACAGGCACGTGATGATGGACTGTCGGGACAGGTGGCGCATCGCTCAGAAATGCTGTAAACACACACATACAACCGTAGCTGTTTGTATCACGTGACTAATGACCTGCATCCCTCGGGGCATTCACTCTTCCTGTACTTGCTAATGTTTTGACCTCCTTCTCTGGACTTTGAGCCCTCCTTCAGATCTTGGACAGAGAGACAGAGACGGTCGAGTCATGACTCAGCGTAAAATCGTGTAAAAAATGTTCATTGTTTTCACCACTAGAGTCTGTTGAGGGTTCGTCAAGGTTTAGCTTGTCGTGTCATATTAGTTTTTATATCCACTTTATGCAAGCCAAGAGTTATCGCGCGCGGGAGAGCACGCACAACGAGACTCGCTATCACGTGGCCTGGGATAGCCTTGACCCGACATGGCACGTGGGTGTTGTGCTGCTCGACCTTGAGAGCAACGATGACATCTGAGGTCTTTGAAAGAAAGTCTTCCGTCAAATGTCTTCTTCCTCTTCTTTATCTCTTTGCTGTTGCTTGTTTGTTTGGGGTTTTGTTTTTCTTTCCTTCATCGAATTCTTCTTACTCCTGGTTGTTGCGGGTAACTACTTTTTTTCTAGTGGTAATATCCAATTAGTGGAGGTATGTGTGTCGGGGGGGGGGGGGGAACCAGGTACCGGGAGACAATCTTCAGCGGCCGGCTTTGGGAACAAGTGTCTCGTACAAAGACAAGATCTGAACCTAGAACCTCTTACTGCAGTTGGAACAGTTGAATGTTTAGACCGCTATACCAACGGCCGTCCCAATTTCCAGAGAAGGGCTGAGGTCACTTCGTCGTGTCATCTATGCTACGTGTATAGCTTTAAAGGACAACACGAGTGCAATATTTTTTTATGATCGGGTTGTTCATTTTAAAATCATAATTGTATAGGTGGAGTGATGACCGAGACCAACGCTTAGCCTCTTGCTAACTTCTCCGCTGCTAGTCATGAATGTGACTAAACCAGAAGCTTTGTGCACACCAGCCTCGTTCTAGTAGTTAAAAACAATCGTCTGCAAGCAGTCCAGTAACTCTCGTGGTATTTGTAACCGCGAGTGTGCCTCAGTCCAGCAAATTTTTGTCTTCGAGTCAAAAGGAGAAACATTGTTCAAACTGTCATGTCCAAGAATTTTTGCCCCCAAAATGAAACGTCTGATTTTGCAAAATTTTGAAGCTTTGACTGTGTGTTATTGATTCTCTGTTACTGGGCGCATTGGAGTGAATATTTCCATGTGTTTTATTATTAATAAAATATAAACACATTTCAAATGTGAGTTTGTCTAAAATAAAATCATGTGATTTTTTTTTATTCGATAGAGGATTAATTTCCAACATAGCATTTTTATTTTACAGGTACAACTGATTGCTAGTAACGACTACCATTAAAAATATAACAATAAAAATCATAGATATTTATAGACGTAAAGCATTTTCCTCATTTAGCTGCATGTATAACAAAGATTTTGAAATGTTTTGAGCGAATTGTTGAGTACGGTGCGTGGACGAAGTTCGCACAGCACTTTTGGACAAAGCAGAGATGTGTATATAAAGATATAAAGATACAGTGGTGTTTGTTGCCATTGTCTTTAAGATTTATTAAATGAGCACAAACTTCATCTGAGTGTCGTAGAGAACATTTAGCAACAGCACACTGTGTCCTGGTCTGTTTCTTTGACCGAGGATTGCATCTTTTCTCTTTGAATTCTGCTCATTGAGATGACGCTATTTTTAGAAATACTTCCCTTTCGTTGTTTGCTGTTTTCTCGATAAATCCAGGTGTGATTAAGCGAAAAACAATAATATTTCCCATCCTCTTTGTCATAAAACCACCGGAAAGTGTGTTGTGATACTTTATTGTCTGTTTCCAGCGATTTTCGCTGAGCTCTCGTGTTGTCCTTAAAGTGTTGTGCACAATAGTAGTTTGCCCTTGTCTGGGTTTAGTCGGTAAGAGGTCAGAAAGAGGGGCAGGTAACTCAAAAACGTAGTCTTTCCTGTTCATACTAAAGGACTCTGCAATGAAACTCAATGTCGGAGGCCTCATTTTTCACCCCAACCCCCAGTCAACAATTATTTCAGGTGTCAACAGGTAGCAACTTCAGCCGCATCTTTGGAAAACATGGTGACGGATGCTTGGAGGAGGATAGGAAGAGGAGAGTCACATCAGCGGGGTCGAGATGGAAGGGACGAGAGGGACAGTCAGTGCGACAAACGTCTCTACCCTACCACCGCCACCCACCTCCACTCCTTCCAGCACCTTCTGGCAAACAAAGTTCCGTATTTCTGCGCATCAGTCTTCCTTACTTTATTTCTTTCCTAAATCCATAACCGCTATTTTTCACCCTCAAGCACACAAGGACGGAAATAACTGGTCTTATTTCTTGCTCGCTTGACCTGTTTCGTGGGATCGAGGCGACTGAAAAACTTGGACAGAGTGAACCAAAAAAAAAAAAAAACAATAGTGAACGAAATAGAGGCTCTCGAGAAAACTTGTTCCCATAATCCCTCTGTCTGTTTTGTTTTTGTTTAGTGTTTTTTTTTTTAAATCATTGTGGAAGAGATAAACAAGAAAACAGGTTGCCCTTCGTAGCATGATTATTCGCCGACGGCGCACGGGAGGAGCGCTGGGCCGCCAGCAGCAGGCCAAACAGCTTTACCGTTCAAAACATGTTTACTGACTTCTCTGCACCTTAACACGTCGATTCTTTCAGCCGGGAATTACAAGGATAAGGTTGATCATCGACCCGCTGGGGAACGTCGCAAACACGTCATCAACGATGGAGCAGTAGCGATGCGCATGCGCAGTTCATCCAAAAGGTGGGGAATGTGAGGGGGGGGGGTGTTCATCACGCTGAGTTGTGTCCCTTGTTCACTGTTCAGTTCGGACGCAGTGAGGGAGAACACTTTCTTTTCATTCATGCTCAGTAAAAGTTCTTTGTTGTGAAGGGTTTTTTTTTCCACTTTTAAAGGAGAACACTGCCGAACTTGTTTTTTTTTTTTTCAAAGATCCTCCCACCCTTCCTTTGCTCGAAATTTCTCTAACGGTTTCTTCGTCCATTTTATACTTTCTGAATGAATGTTGTATAAGGAAGAACTTTGTTGACACTGAAATAGAAAGTGTTTAGAGTTAAAGGGTTTGCATTGTCTAGCATCTTCACTGCTGAAGAGAAAGGCAGGGAATCGAGGGAGGTAGAGCTGCAGGTATTCTGCCGACATTATCGACCAGTCCTCTACAACAGCGCAGATAGTACAGACAACGATGGTTTGGTAAACAACCCCAGCGATGGGAGGTAACGCAAGGTCAAATATGGCTACGGGAGGGAGGCCTGTCAGTGCTACGGTCCTCCGCCACTCTGTTATTTTGGCACCGCAGGAATGAGGTCGAGGCATCTTTGGTGCTTGTAGGTCAGAGGAAAAAGTCGGAGAAAGGGGTCGCCTCGAAAATAGGTTACATTGCCCCAATTTCTCTGGCAGCTTTCAGTGCGGCCTTTGACCTATTTCCCTGCGGCGGGAGTCTTTGCATTGGTGGGGAGTGAGTCACAGAGGGAGGAAAGAGGCGGGGCTTCCTTTACTCTCCCGCTTGGTTGTTTGGCCAAGAGCGGCCATGAGCCAGTGCACTGACCTACAGCCCCGTGAGTGACAGGCATGTGGAGGGGCCTCCTCCACACTCAGGGTCGTGGTATGGTTCCGTCCGCGTCCGCCCTTGGCCTACCCTCGAGTTGTACAACTAGTACAAAACTGTATTTATTTGGACTAAAGGAACCGTGTCCTTATGGTCTTTGGGGATTCTTATGAGGGCGGTGCCCATGTCCTGTACCTCGCTGCCTTACATTTCCAAACCCAGGGAGCTAGCTGTCCATCTCACAACTAAAGGAGGGGGTGGGAAGAATTAATGAATAAACGAATGGGTATTGAGCCAGGGATGAGCCTTGGAGTAGAGGCGTCTCGGTGCTAACCACAACACCACTTTCCCTTCTGAAACCGGTGGAACGTGTTGCGTCAAGCACTGACAACGAAACAGTTCCTATTTATAACAGACTACAGCAGCAGCAACAACAAGTGTGTGGGGGAGGGGAGTGTTTATGGTCGGGTGTTTACCTCCAATGGAAGAATAAGAGCAAAGAGGGTCAGCATTTTTTGAAACGAGTGTTCAAATGCTAAAGGGTAATTCAAGTGAAATATGAAATTTGGCCCAGTGTTATTGATGAGGTACTACTGTTATTAGCTTGCTATAAACAGGTTTGTTTATTCTTCTGACCGATTAATTATTAGAAAATAAGTTCACCACGCAGCAATATTTCACAGCATCCATGACGACATAATTATATTAATAATAATATTACTATTATTGTTGTTGCATAAATGGAGGTGAACGGACCGTCAGACGCTTTGTCTTGAAGGCAGGGTTATCTTCGGTCACGTGATTGCACGTGCTGACTGGCGCAGGTCCCGTGATTGCAGGCAAGTGCTTTTCTGCACCAGGTCACGAAGACGTGGTGACGTGACAGCAGGGGAGGTAAGGGCACGTTTGCCATGAGTGTGCATGTGTGTTCCTGCATGTTGGGCGGGTGGGCAGAGAGAGAGAGGGAGGTATGTCACGCGAAGTGTGACTCCTGTGCACGTGACGTGATGTTGCAGGTTTGGAGTTATTGGGTTGGGGGGAGCAGGAAAGGGGATATGCTCAACTATCTTAATATATACATGTGTGTACATGTGCGCTCGCGTGCGTGGGGAGAGAGTAGGGGGAGATAATGCTCAGTAGTGTTTCCTGCCCTGTGCCAGAGGTCGACACCATATTGAAGGAGACAGTCAACACTTGCTAAGAGCGGTGAACGGTCTAAGGTTGCTCCACAACCCTCATAAACCAAAGCTTCACCTCTCCTGGATGTTTCCTTCTGTGATGTGTGAATTTATTAGTGCTTACAGTCAGGATGGAGAAGAAAAATTACTTTTACTCGCCCGAGAAGTACATGAAACCTTTCCCGGGTTAACCACAAAAAACGAGAGATAAATTTATTACAATGTGGCTTTCCGGGTCAAAACCTTTTCTAATGCGTGCAAAAATATCTTTTGAAGGTAATCACCCAGAAGCTGCATTAGAGATGTTAATGTTTGCATCTTACCACAATAGTGACTACTACTACAACCAGAATCAGTTTTTACGCGCAGACGCACACACAGTCATACAGACACATACTTAACACCCGAAACCACCCTCACACCCAACACGTGTACACGCGCACACACACTTCTTTTATTTTAGAAAGAAGAAATTGAACAGAATAAAGAAAGACTACAAATGCTATTCAGCAGAAAATCAACAAAATAACAACAAAAATGCTTCGATCACAGTCCCGCGCAAGAAAGGTGGGAGTGGTGTGAGTTCGTGGGGAATACTAGAATCTGCTGTGTCAGAGGGGGAAAGCAGATCTCGGTAATTCACATGTGTAGGTCAGTGAACCGCCTATAAAGCTCTCTCTCTCTCTCACCCCACTTTCCTCCGGTATGTGTGCGTATTAGTGTACATATATAACTTGTTTGCCTGCAGGCTACAAACAAAAAAAGGGGGAAGGGTGGTAAAAGTCGGTCGTTTGCCAGACCCTACATGGAATTGCTGTATAATGGACCTCAAGCCACATACTTTCGCCGTCTCCACGACACTGCAACCACAGCAGAACCATTCCAACTAACTTACGACCCAGACATTAGCACCGCGCAAGAATCGTTGATCAGAGGTCAAAGAAATCAGCTAGCAAGAAAACAGTCCTTGTCCTGTGGTCACAGATACTGTTCCCCTTAGTGTGGGTGTTCTCGTGTTGAGTCTCTGTTAAAGGACCATTAAGCGCATTCGGTAAACCCTTCTCTGGTTTGCACAGACAATAAAAAAAAAAAAACTGTTTAACGAATGGCAAATGTAAAACAGTATATCACATTCTGACAAAATGGCGTGTGATGAAGGCAGCTCCTCGTTAACATAGCTTTACAAAAATAAAGCTGAGATATATCCATTATGAGCCGTGTTCACGAAACGAAATCGATGTCCTGGGGTAACCAAGGAACCACATATCTTGAAGCGGCATTAAGACTCGGCGGTTCTTAGTTATAAGTCAGTGGCAACTATTCCCTGGGTTATGTCGCATAAAGCAATATCTGTGGGGTCTGGACAATGAGTCATAGCTACGAAGATCAGAAGTTTGTCCTTGATTTTTCCCATTTTTACTTTTAGGTAACGAGTTATCTTTGCTTTATCAATAAGGCTCGTGATGAGACGTTCAGTTGTAACTGTAATGTGCAACAGATGATCCTTGAGACACCCTCCACTTGCTTTCTCTTCAAGGGCAGATTATTTCCGTCTTCGAGAGAAAAGCACAGGACTAACTATTTAAGTTTAACGAAATAAAAGAGAGGCGACATACTGTAAAGAGCACGCGGGGGACCGCCTTCGGGAAGTATTCCAAGTACACATCAGGGTTTTTGACTGGACTACGCCCGGCCTCGGTTCGAGTTCAGACATTCTTGAAGAGAACAGGACTTGTACTGTGACCTTATGTCACGTACAGGGGCTTTGTATGTTTTGTAGTAAGCACCAGTCCAATTCGATGTGCAAGAGAGTAGAAGTCCGTTTATCCCTAATACTGAACTTTAAACCGCCTAAGCACCGTCGTTACGAACTTCCGGTGTCATTGAGTTAAAACAGTCTAAACCTCAATCAAGAGCTTGCTGTTAGCTTCACGTAGTCATGTCTGGGTGACCCTTCCCTAGTTCACAGGATCGGCGATCAAAGACGATCGCAGTGTTTAACTGGGAAGAAAGGCTCGAACAAATCTTGCGAAATAAGTTTCGGGTGGAAAAAAGTTCCGACAACTTGCTGAGAGAATCTTTCGTCAGCTAGTCGATCTTTGGCTGAATGTTCATGTCAAGAGACGAGAGGAAAGTATGAGCTCTCTCGTAACAACACTGGAACGTGCAGCGTACTTCGCACGAGTGCAAAAAAAAAAAAAAAAAAAAAAATGTGTGGGGGTGGGAGTGAGGGTAGTTTACAGCAGTTATGAGAGAAAGAAGCAGCAGAAAACACATGGGAAGCAATATGTTTCCTATGTGAGGAGGACACATGGTATTCACGCTATTCGCTGCCATTTCATGTTCTTTCAACACGAGTAACAAGAAATGACTAGCACAAGGTCGTCTGCAGCATCATTCAAGTGCGTGTTGGGATGCGCCATCTTGGATGCGACAGTGTTACAGGTTTAGGAAAATTAAGTCATCGATGAGCACGAAACTAGTTCATCGACTTTAATTAAGAGCAAACCATTGATTGCCTAACCAATTTCAAACAGGGAAGAATCACCGTTGCACCGTTTTAGTCTTGTCCTTAAAGGCCTCAACACCTGAGGTCAGCTTTCACACCAGCTGCGCGGAACTGGACCCAGCGATTCATGTCAAAAAGTTCTTAAGATTTTTTGTTCTTATGTTAACTTGCACTGTCCCTCTTGTTCCCAGCTCGGTCCTTCAGGTCAGGAAATGTCAATTCATGCTGGAATTGTCCGTCATTTAGGGCGCATTAGGCTTATATCATTTCACTAACATTCTTCTCTAGTTTCTCAATATTAATATTATTATTTATAAATGCATTTGCCCGTGTTGATACGAGCCCAGTGCGCTGCACACAGAAGACTACAAACAAAGCAACAGTCAACCACCCAACAAACATAAGCATCGAAAAACATATGAAAAATAAAAGGTGCATGAATAAAGAATAAAGGAGTGAGTGGGCAGTACTCTTGATTATGCAGGATATTTCACAAAGAGATGGGCTTTAATGCTGGATTTGAAGGCTTCAAATGTCGACACCGTTCGATGAGAAAGGGAAAGAGAATCCCAGAGTTGAGCCTGATAAGGAAAGGACCGTTAGCATCACTTCTCCCGCCTGATGCAAGGCACAGAGAGGAGGGCAACACAAGCAGACAGAAGAGACCGTATGTGAGACAGGTACCCTGTGGTATGGCCGTGAAGACAATGGTAGACACTGCGACCATCTTGTAATCAACGGCAGCTCGGACTTGTAACCAGGGAAGATGGCGGAGGATCGGTGTTGTGTCATCTGCTTTTCGCCTTCGAAATGCGATCGGCATTATTCCAAGCCATTTTAAGTGTTTCCAGTGTTTTAGGGAGGTCGACGAACGGCAATCCAGTCGGGACAACACAAAAACAGACATGACCTTTTATGGGTTTTATATGAATGAAAGCACAACAGCATGCACTCTTGAGAATGTACCCTAACAAAATATCAGAGCTGTTTATCTCTGCTGTCAGACACGTACACAAGAGCAGAGTTCCCCCATGAAATCTTGTAAATGGGAAGATAATTATCACATTACTGCACATTAAAGTGCACGCACGTCAAAAGTGCAAAGAGAAAAGTACAGGCTGATCGCAGAGGTCCACTGAGCTAGCGCGCTTGCAGTAAGGGCGGCAACTCCCCGCCGTGTGACGTAGCAGGACTGTGGTCACGTGGTCACAAGGCCGCAGTGCACTCTCTCCCCGACCCAACGACGACTTTTGTGCACCGACAGTCGCGACACCCAGTCACGCAATGTCATTGTGTGTCGGGTAAAAAGAGGATTCGAGGGTTTCGGTGGTTCTCACTATGAGTCAGCAGGCACCCTGGGTGGAGAAGTCTGTGTCTGCGTGCGTGCGCATGCGCAGCTGAGTGTTAGCGCCTGTGTGCACGTGCATAGCAATTGTTTATTTCTGTGGTTGAATGTGTGCCGTCTGTGTGAGTGTGCATGTTCATACTAATAAATGCGTGCACGTTCATATATATATATCTGTAGGTGGTTGAACACATGCTCTTTACGTGGCAGAGGAGGGCTGGATGGCACGACGGGTGCACGAAAGTTCTGTTTGGTAAACACAGGAACTTGCAGCAAATCTTTGTTGCAATGGACATAAGTGTTCTTTCTGTCTACATTATTTTCTCCCTAGCGCTGGTCAAATCTTTCTTCCAGGACAAAAATATATTGTGTGAAGTAGCCAGGTCACTTGAGGTCAGCATGAGAAATTTTCGGAGTTGAGATTGTGCCTCTTGTTGTGTGTCACAGTCCTCCGACTGCCTCACAAACATGGACATTTGCTATTATTATTTAGTTTGATTGTCAGTTTTTATGTGTGTGTTCTAAACCCAGCTGTCTGTTCAGTTATTAATGAACAACCAGCTAGAGATTTCAGAGGAATGCTGTTTACCTTGTGCGACATCTTGCGGTCACACCCACGCAAGGATCATTTCATGCACGCATACCTAGACACACAAAAGTACACGTCAGCACATGCATGTACGTACACCTACGCACAGACTCACACACTTTTCACGGTCGATGAAGGTTAGTCCACAGACAGAGTACCTGTGCATTCTACAGGTGTGTGCAGACGTCAGTCGCGGACGTTGCCTGTGGTTACTGGCGAGCAGTGTCATAGATCCATGACCCCGGTACGTTAGCACACAACCTGGCGTTGTTGTGACCCCCATCAAAGGACAACAGCATGTTTAAAATAAAAAAAAACAAACTTTTGTCCGGACAAGACCTACACGCCGTGCACCCGCAAGTTCTCGAGAAGCACCGCCCTTCCAAAACCTCAATTAAAATGTATGGAAGCCAAAGGTTGGTATAAATCCGGATTGGGACAAACACTTTGAGTAAGGTAAAAAAAAAAATGCCTCAAAGAGAGTCTACAAAATATCTTGGAAGCAAAAACTTTCCGTGAATATTTAGCAAATAACCTGTAAACGATACAAAGGCATTCGTTGTCGTTGTCACTATCTTGCAATAAGCCGATGGATGCTTTCGAAAGATGGCCGCCGACTCATGTTTCTGCGGCACAGCATTTTCTGCTTGCATACAACTCTACAGTTTTGTTGGTTTTTTTTTACTCGTGTTCATCTGTATGGTTTTTCTATTATTTAACCCCGCCCTCTAAGTACATGTGCATACTGCACGAAAAATAGGTCCGCTCACACGAACATTTGAAAATTACTGAAATGAGAGCTATCTTGCCACACTTTCAAAGCTATGTTTCAATGTCATCTACATTGTCACCTGATCATCTGACCCATGCCTGGTTACAAAAGCTTGCTTTGTCGCAAAGAAAAACAATTGGCAGTATATTTGTTGGGGTTTTTTTATTGCTTTTCGTTTTTTGTTTTGTCAGCTGCCCTCAGATACCTATCTGAATTTATACTCAGCTCAGCTTTCCATAGCAAGCAAGCTTTGAGTAACTCAACCTATGTTTTGTAAGCTGGTGATAATGTATGCTTGGCCTACCCCCTACCTCACCACAACCCTCACTTAGGTAAGGTGGCACATGCCGGGTAAATGCCAAAAATTCCCACCTCGTCGATGTCTCTTCTGACGACCCATGACCTTTTCACCCTGTACTTTCTTTTCAGATTGTTTTCACCTTCTAGGTTCCTTTCATTTTAAATGACTTTCACCACCTGTCAGGAGTAATGTTGACTTGTGAATGCCATAAACAGCAGTCAAGAGTTGAGGAGATTCATTCGAGGACCACATCAAATGGTCTTCGCTGGTGTTGCCTTCCACCACTGGTTGACTGAGTCACACGGAACTTTGCACCATGAAGTCACAGGACGACAGCCTGAGCTGCCGTGGATTGTGCAGACACACAGTCACGTGATTCTTTGCCATGGCAACGCTCTGAAGAGAAATAGTTTTGATTGCAAATTAGAAGAACTTCATAATTCGAACACATGATTTAGGCACCTGAAGTCCGCTAGCTGAACCCTAAACTCATTAACCGAGCTCTCAGGTCGCAATCAATCAATCAATCAACCAATCAATCAGTTCAGCAGCAGCAGCCCGGCTGGCAGTTGGTCCATGTTCCACATTGTTTGAGCGTTTCATCAAAATAATGATGATAAGATCAGCATGTCTATGGCATTACTCGTGCTGTCTATGGTCTAAACCTCATGCCATAAAGTGGAGAGTGGTGATAAATAAGTGGAAGATGCAGATGAAAGAAAGAACAAACAAAAGAAAGAAGGTTTAGAAAGCTGAGATTTATTTACTGGAGTCATCTGAAGTTCAGCTTTATGTATATTTTTTCGAAGATAAAGGTTATCTTTCTCAATTTTCTTTTAGAAGAATGTGTGTGTGTGTGTGTGACGGAATGAGGAAATGTTATTCGCTAGGAAAAAGTGCTGTCTTCTTCAATTTTCTGCACTTGCTATAAACACTGGTCGAGAAAAGAGTGCGCTGGTTCTGGTTTGCTAGACCTTTTAGCTAGTCTGCTAGACACCCTGTCTTTGTGATATTCTGTTCGTCTAGCAGACTGGGCTAGACAGCATGTTCTTTGTTAGACATTTTCTGTTATTTCTCTAGAGACCATCCCTGTCTTTGTTTGCGACAGTATCTCTTGTTGCTGTACAAAATTATTCTCTGCTAGACAATATCTCCTGTCTTCGTCTGCTTAACAACATTTTCTGTTCTTGTCTGCTAGACAACATCTCTTTAGTTAGTTTGGTAGACACCATCTTTTTTGTCTGCAAGACGATATCCCTTGTCATCGGCAATGCAATACATTATTGCAAGCTAGTGGTGTAGGAAGAAATATGTTCGCTCAGAAAACATTGTTGGATGTGGGTTACAGACATCGTCCTAAATGAATGTGGTATTTAAAAAGCTGAGAAAAGGACAAAAATTCCACGATGCAAGCACACAAACGGCAAAGAGGCAGACACCAAGTAAAAAAACAAAAACAAACAAACAAAACAAACTCAGGATGCTTTATTTTGCATTCTGTAAGAGCCGACAGTCCATTTCTCAGCAAAGACCAGGGTTCCCAGAAACACACAAACACACAAGCACATAAATATATAGGTTTGTAGGTTACTGTTATATTTTAAATAAAACTCGTGTTTGGCAAACGGTCATTCACCTACCTACTTTTTCACGCATCCGCAGTGCGCATGTTGCGAAAGGATGCTAGCCCCTACACTCCCCACCTACCCACCCACGTCTCTGCCCCTGAAATAACACGGGCACCGTCTGAGGGCTGTATGCGAAGAAAGCAGGGATCACCGCAAACCTGGCTGTGAGATAAAGCCTTATCAGTTCTGCTGACAATCTCGCAGACCACCTCGCTGACACAGTAACACGTGACTCCATGGCCCACCGACCTTCACGTGCAGCGCTCGCCTCCCTTCCGTCCCAGAAACGTGCGTTGTGCTGCCTGGGAGGCCGACGTGGTGTACGACGTAGCTCGAACGCCGTGATATTTGTATGGTTTCTGCTGCAATTCTTTTTAAATCTTTTGCAATATATAATGGGTTCAGTTTGTCCTAAAAGTGAAAAACTTCTAGTGTCAAGATGTCCGGCGCCTCGGAGAATTTCGCGAGCATGCGCAGTGGTGGATGACAACAACATCAGGTTCACAGCTCCTTGTGGATTCGCTGTTGCAAAACGTGTTTTGCCTACACGTAACTGAAAACAACGGAAATAGCACAACTCGGAAGTTATGTAAATCTATTATCTTTTTTCATAGCAACAAATTTATATATAATAATAATAACGTAGATTTTTAGCCGAAAACAAGCAACGGCCATTACGAGACAAACAGGACACCGACTGTATGAATGATTTGGGAAAATAATGCACGTGACTTTCACCCCAAACCGATTGTAGACCATTTCCAGTTTAATATCGGCTGTTGATACGTGTACGTTCTTCGACTATGTTAGCTCCTAAAGTTCGTCGACCTCAAGGAGGGAAGTGCTCCTCTAGCAAGATACTGAGGAGGCAAGAATGCGAACGTCGTTCACTGTCAGTGTTCAGCATATGTAGACATTTTTAAAATGCCATAAACTGTTCCACAGAACTATTTCACAGAAGCATTTTATGCAGACCGCAGTCTCTAATAAAAAATGCATTGAAAGGGACTCTATTTTGTATGTTTGTTAATAAACGGATTTTGCTTTAAAATTCTACATGGCTTACTTGATCTAAAGAAAATACCATCAGTATTCATTGATAAAAAAAAAAAAAAAAAAAACCAAACAAGTTCGACAAAATTGATAAACATTTCATTTGAAAAAGAGTATATGCAAAACGGGCGATTACTTTTTTTTAATACTGAGTTGTTCACTGTTCAGACCGGTATCGTGCGAAGGAGAATGACCTGAATATGGTGACTGTAACAAGATAACTGTGGTCTGTGTAATATAACAAGTTTTAAAAAACGATGTCTGTTTTGTCCTGCCGTAGATCGAGCTGGTTTGTAACAGATACAGTCGGACCTCGATAAGTCGACCTTCCCTAAGTCGACAACCTCCCTATATCGAATTAATATTTTCCGGCCAGGTACCTGCGCCTATTCCGCCATTTTCCTAACTCGAAAACTCCGTAAGTCGAATTTTTTTTTCGGGTCCCTTTGAGTTCGACTTATCGAGGTCCGACTGTATAAAACCTTTCTGATGGTTGCCATAGACTGCCGAGCTTTCGCTCCCACTGCAAAGAGGAATCAAAAGTCAACAAATAAACAAGACAAATAAACAAGACACTAGTGAGGGTTAGTGGAGACAACAAACACTCGTTTTCTTGCGTCATTACTGTTCTGTTGTCCTTGGTGCAGCTCGTGTTGCACGACAGTCAAAGGGTTTTGCACCTGCCCGGGTTGTGCCCTCTGACCTGCCATAAACCCACTTTTTCCTCGCATTTCGTTCACTGCGCCGCGTGACAACAACTGTGCGCTGGAGGTTAAATTCGGGATCTGGGTCTGTCTCCTTCATTAAAAAAAAATGTTTCAGTTTCCTTCCTTCAGCTCTGTAGTTTATGGGGAAAACCGTTTGCTTGTTGCAAAAATAAAAGGGTCTACTTCACACGCGCATGCGCACACACACCCTTTAAGCATCACCAACACAGGTTGCATACAGACATTTGCTGTGATGTTTGTGTCACGACAAAGAGCGAAATGTTGTTGTGTGATAATAAGACAACAGTCTCACGCTGTTTCGTGACAGTTGTGTGAAGAACTACTGGCCCTACAAGGTTGTTGTGTCTACAAAGGCCCTCGCATTTTCTGTGGCTGTTGAAAGAATAACAATGTGAGAGCATCTTAAATGTTTCACGATTCTTTCGGAGTTCACTCCTATACACCCTCAACGAAGAAAATAGAGAAAAATGGAGAGGGAGGAGTGGTACTGGTATTAAGACCGTTTACCAATGTACAACAATTTTTTCTTTGGGATGTTGAAACCCTAGAATTTTCGTTCTGTTGTAGAAGCAAATTGCCACACCCAAAACAGTTCCTCGCGCAAAATGCGAAAACAAAGTCTGAATTTTCTGTCGGTGAAGAGGGACAAAAACCCACAACACACACCCCTGTCTGCACTCCCTCATTCAGTGCCGGAGGCTAGTAAAGCGCTGGGAATGTGGGACAGGGGGAAACTAGGGACCGGTAAGAACTTGTGGCTGTATGCAGACAGCGGGAGAGAAAGTGATTGTGAAGGAGGACGGCGCCTGGCAGACTAGGCCACACAGAGATGTCCGCAGCCTCACTGCGTGCAGTAGACTAGGTACGTGCGACTGCAGGCAACTTATTGTTGTAGTGGAGTGTACAGGAACATAGCCAAGCAGCATCACATGCACCAGAGATGAAATTACCTTTCCCACATCCGGGGTATGATGTGTTTTAAGTAGCTTACGCAACCGTGTACATGTTAGGGCATGCTGGTAACCTGGGGATAAAGTCATGGGTTTTGGTATGATCTTTCCACACTTCATTCTGGAACGCAGGACGAACATCTGTTCACAGGTTCTAGATGTCGGGAGAGTTTATGCAAGTACTTCACTTTCCTCCACCTCTTCCTTCAGTGCTAACCCCAAACACTTTTCTGTCCAGCCAACAACTAACGAGTCTGCTTACACGTGAGGCAGTCAACATGCTGATTTGTGGAAAATCTCTCCCATCTCTCGGCGATTTCTGTGTTTGGTGGTAGGGGTGGGTGGGAAGGTGGGGTATGTAGGTACGGAGTAGGGACAGAGATGGACGGAAGAGTATGGAGGCAATGTTCATCGCTTCCTTTTGCAAAAAAAGCGAACAGCTCGTATTGCTGACACTAAAGAAAAGGCGAACAAAAGAAAGTAAGACATACAAAATATTGATGTTTTTCCTTCCCCTGTTTGCTCTGAATTCGTAGATGTCCGTGTGTGGAATATCAGAATGAAAACTAATACTAAGAATGACACTCAAAAGACACTCCCTCGTCCCATGAAAGGACACAGCTGGGAAAGCTGCTCTGATGCATGTTTGCACTCGGTTCGTGACTTGCGAGTGCCGGCTACACTGAACTACCATAATGAATGACGTCACTGCGTTGCCATGCAACAACAGGTTTTGGGGGTGTGAGCAAGGTGATAATATCTCACAGTCCTTAATTAACATTCCGCCGTTACTATGCAGTCACATAGCTACTGGAACTTCTACAAATAAGAAACAAAAACAAAAACAAAACAGACCAAACAACTCCCTTGTCATCAAGTTTCGTTGCTTGCTGTCAAGTGAAGAAACTACATACATATATTTATGTTCAGTTTCAAGTCACTATGACCAAGTCACTGCGATGTCAGAGTATTTCAGCTGCGAGATATTGAGCTCACGTGGGGTCCCACATAATACCATAAGCGAATAAAAGAAAGATTTATATGATAGACAGACCCCGAAAGTAAATTACCTAGTGACTTTAAACACATCCTGTTCGCTTATATACGTGTAGGAGTTAGTAAACTTATCTATAGTGAGGTTGCCAACAAGTTTTTTTACTCATTGATTGGCTGATGCAGTACAAAGACTATTTGAGAACATGCATGTCACTTATTTGACAAGTCTGAACAGAATGAGTTACTGAAATGCTAACGATGAAAAAAAAAAACTTTACTGTGTGTGCATATTTGTATGGCTGTATATGAGAGCAGAAAGGCAAGTAGGTATTCGATATCAGGATGTATATATGGATTTGTGATGAGTGTAATGTGAAAGTAAAATGTGAATGTGTGATTTTGTCAGTTCAGATGTGTCGTCAGTGCGTCTGGTGACCTGGAATTTTTTGGCCAGATCATTAAAGCTGTTATTCCCATTCCTTATCAACCTGCTTACTTCTGTTTAAAATACCTATTGCATCGTTTATTTTAATCTGACTTTCCCTGCACCCTGAACCTTCTAAGCAGAGCTTGAAACAGATGTCAAGTCTATCTTCGTGGCTATTCCTTTTTTTTATTTGTCCTTTCATCGGGAATGAAAGGCTTTTTAGATAATGTCGTGACTGATGTAGACCTTGACTGGGCGAGTTCGCAGTCAGAATCAGTTTCGTGGTAAGAGTTGAGGCCAACCTTTCCCCTTACCCCGCACCCAGTTTTTCTCCTCCACCCACAACCACAGGGGTGAGTTTGCTCCGTTGTTGCTAAATCGGGTATATCCGCCGTCAGGACAAGATGAGGTTCCTGCAGCCTAGCTGTCTAGGCGACCACTCGTTCGAGGCATAACGAGTTGCACAGCGCATGCGCGCGACCTTGCGCGCCCCCGTGTCAAGGGCGCAGGGCGGCGAAGTGTGTGGACGTCCTTGGGCTGGGCGGCTGAAGCAGACGGCTGACAGAAGGAGAACGAAAGCTGGCTGGTTGCGAGGAGAGGGGCTGGAGAGGAGGGAGAGAAAGAAGGGAGGAGGGGAAGAAGGCGAGACCCACTGCCCTACTTTCCGACTTTGAAGCCTGGGGAGATTTCTTGCGCCCCGCGGCCCCCGGCATGCCATTCGTCATGTACGCGGCGCGGCCTGCTGTGTGACAGTGCAGACGGCACAGGCCGCTGGACAGCAGGCCACCGAGTGCACTGCGCAGGTCAGGTGACCTTTACATAATTTTTTTCTTTTTTTTTTAATGATTTTTTGTGTAAAGAGCTGTCGCCGCCACTTTGGCGTCTGCTTCGCATTAACACGGAAACGTCCTTTCCAAAAAAAAAAAAAAAAGGTGAAACGCACGCACAGGCGGCGGCCATGTGTCGAAAGGGGGTCACGGGGTCGGGGTAGGGGGTAGACGAAAGGGAAGTTGAGAGTGGTTTACTTGACCAGGGCAAGGGCCTTAATCCTCCTGTTTGGCCTTGCAGTCCTTTCCGCGTGGCTAACAAATTATTTTAATCTGTCAGACAACATGGTGAATTCTCATCGACAGTTTACAGTTTTCCTCAGTCGAGAAGAATGGCTGATGAGCCAATGAGCGGCCCGACGTTTGTTGATCTTTCTCTCCCGTCTGCATTCTTTGTGTTTAGGTGTGGGCACCCGTGCTGTCTGTGCAATGAGTAAAGCTCATGGTGGCTTTTCGACCCCAAAAACCCTAAGTCACGGCAGCGATAGGTGGAGATATTCCCCTCAGAAATGATACCAAGGCCGGTTATTGCTTTCGAATCTATTCATCCCATCCCACCCCACACACCCCCACCCCCTACTTCTTCGCCCCTCGACAAACGTCCAACGTGGGTATTCCCCTCCCCCCTTCCTTACATACACACACCCTTGAAACTCACGTGACAATTAGTGGCGACATCTTCGACCTCGTCCTCGCTAGTTCGCTAAGGTGACTAACCAGTTCCCAGAAACTGACTCCATTTGTCACGGGTGGGAATCACGTGGCCAGGCTGGAGTAGATTGTGTGGTATTGTCACGCTTTCGCGAAACAAACTGTTTCACCTCTCGGGACCTGCGCGGAGTCCGCTGCTGACGCAAAGGAGTTCAGAAGACGCAGGCACTGACACCTGTAGCACAATGTAGGTGCTGCTAAATATAGAAACTGATTACGCACACCGTGACAGGTGAGAGACAAGGAAGCCGACGTTTAAAGGGAGGTCACTCTGACGACACTCAAAAGGTATCAGACGATATAAAAAAGATAGAGCAGCATGCGCATGAGAGCTGATAAAATCGGGCATTTAGCAAATCTTTCATTTGTAATACTTCTTCCTGCTTCAGATCAGTGCTGTGAGGTTAACTCTGTGTGTGTGTTCATAATTATATTTATAGTATATGTGCGACAGAGAGGCTTGGCTGGCTTGGCGTACTCAGATGCTGCAACTTATCATACTTGTAAAAGAGTATTTGCCCAGCATAATAAATATTTTAAAATCGGAGCCGAGAGAAAAAAATTTTTTTTAACTTAAAGGTGATATGTAAATCTGAATAGAATGGCGACAGTTTCCCGTAAAATGCCAGCAAAGGGCGGTAAGGAATGTGTGCAGGAAGCAGTCAGGCGACATATTTGCGAGGCAGCAAGGGAGACTACTGGTAAGCAGGGAAGCGGCAAGTAACCCACTCAACCATTGCGTATGGACAATCTCTCTTGACAAGAACAAGCTGTCGACAAGAACAGACGATATCCTATCGCATTGATAGGATTTTGAGGACATTAAAACACGGGGTAGATAATTCATGGAAGATAATTCTTTATGCTGCGGAGTTTCATCATCTGAAAAGAATTGATAAAGCGTGTTCCTCATCGCTTCTGTGCTCTGTGGATTTCGCTTGCATTCACACACACAAAGTACACGTGCACGCACTCGTACAATTAGCGTTTTCCCTTTGATCACTCCTGCCGATTGATGCCCTCCCCTTGTAGCCACACGATCCCCTTTGTGACGTCACAATGGTACATGCGCTAGATAATGTACAGTAAACCAATACGAAAAATAAGACGAGAGAATGCGTAGGGTGAAATTAGAGAGAGACTAACAGACGAGCATTCGTCCGGAAACGAATAACAACAACAGCAGCGGCAAAAATATCCTGAGGTTGAAGCAAAGTTTGCGGTTGCTGCACGAGGTGACGCGGTCTGACAGAGTACTCGGGGGATGGGTAGTGGTTGCTGTGAAGGACAATTAATGCCAACTGCACGCACAAGGACAGGTCGATACGCCTCCTCCACTACTGACAGATTGTGCTTGGTACACACAGTGCACCAGACCCTCGCTGCTGTCAGCCACTGAGGGACTTTTTGTACAGAAATAAGGTGGCGTGTGTGTGGGTGTGTGAGATTTATGTGAGCTGGCTGTATGGGAGGATGTGCGGGTGTGAGGAGTTTAGTGGGTCGGTGGTTGGGGAGTGTGTGTGTGTGGGGGGACGATTGATAAACAATTAAGGAAAGTGTATTCACACGATTGCTAAAGCCGGTCTCAAGCTGTTGCTAAAGACGACATCACGAACCTGTTAAAGGTAAGCACAAGACACATGGTTGCTACTAGCAACCTGGCTCGCATGATTTTGGTGGCAGACCTCACAATTGCTAAATGCAGCCTCCAATCATGGGTAAAAGCAGTTTCTCACACAGTTAATGTTGGCCTCGCTTGGTTGAGTTCAGTTCAATATTGCAGTATTCATGAACTAGTCATGTCCGCACTGCAGACTTCATCCATAATGAGGTACCATCCGAATTCTTTTTAAATTGAAGAGCTTTTTTCTCTTTTGAATGGAGGTTGAGGACCGTGTTCGTGAAGGATCGGATCCTGTTTGGACTTCAATTAAAAGTGGTTCATAACTGTTTATTTCTATCAATATAGCAAAACGGAATGAGGCTGGACAAACCACTTCGGATGACAGTCTAGTAAAATCCCAAATCTTGGGTGAGATGTGGGTCGCTGCCCCGTGACACCGCAGGTGTTGTTAGTTGTGCCAGTGTCCTCATTTCCTGTTGTTCTCTTTTGCTCTTGGTATCCAGGAGGACTGCAAATTCCACAGTGGTGGTGAACTGGACTGGCTGCCAGACCCCTTGTTTCACTATTCATATTTTCTAGACTTCTAGTTAGTTTTACGTACTCTATTTGTTTCTACTGTTCATTATATAAAGAGCCTTAAGTTTTTCCTTTCAATCTTTTTTTTTTTTTTGTTGTCATAAATTTGTCATTTGTGTGCTTTGCAACCAACCTTAGAAATTGTGTATTTTTTAAAAAAGTTATTATAAGGGGACTCGATTTTTACTTTATTTAATAAGCTCTGCCACCTTATGTCTGGTTATTGTTGTGGTTATGGTTCAGTGACGGAACCCCATATTTACTACGGTTTAGTTTATTTCAAATATATTTTGAATTTGCTTGGTGTCCTTGGTAGGAAATTTATGGGTTGTCTTGTCACGAACTAGCCCAACGGCTACACAAAGTGCCCCGCGTAACATTTACACGTGACAGCACAATAAAGGTTCTGCGCATGCGCCTACATCATTGGCTGAACCCTCCGATCTTTGGGCAGAGGTCGTCAGGAGAGTCACCTGCATGAATCTGATTTCTGTCGTCATTCAGCTTTACAAGTACAAGTACTTGAAGTCGGCCCAACTTCCTCTTTCTGCTTGAATCGAAAACTCTCTTTACCGAACTGCTGTTAGTGCTTGAGGACTTAACGGGATGTTTCAGTCAGGAAAGATTTGTATTGAGTTCCTTCGTGGAAAATTCCCACTTGAAAAGAGCTCTTAGCGTGAAGTGGAGCGTTTTAATTCCTTCTTATTAATGATTTAATTGTACAATCATTACGAGGTATAAATGACCCTGGGAACTGGCCCGAGAGCATCAAAGGGAAGAAGAAGCTAGATAACCCCATTCCTGCTGCAACAGACGACGATGAACACCCTCGTCAACTGCCTCATCCCTCATGACCCCACCTCACCTAGGATGAGGTACTAACCTCCTAAACTAACCGATCTATGTTCTTTGTTGTCGTTGACCGGAGCAGTGTTTACTCACTGTCCGTTGCTAAGCAGACTGCATTGTCTCAAACAGATGGCGTGCTAACATGCCTGGGACGGAAGGACGGGAGGAGACGCAGATGTTCGAACAACAGCAGATAGAGGGAACTGTGGGACGGAATGCCGGGTATTTATTTGACTCCATAATACCTAGTAAAATCAGCGAGGATCGAAGGAAGATGTTGATGATAACAACAATTCTATTAAACACTGAACTGTTCCTAACCTTTGACGCCCGTGCACTTCTGCACTGACACGAACAGGGTGGAAAGCTCTTGAAAAAAACAAATGTGTGAGTCATGGGAACGCCTTTTGGTTGGGCTAAATGAAATTCTTTTATTGTGGGTCACGAAAGTTCAAGCAGTTAAAAACCTGAAACAAGTGAGAACAGACAGGTCCTTTTAGCAGGCAAGGTCAGCTAGAGTTTTCTCGTTGGTAAAGTGCACGTGATCATGGGTTTGCTTCACCTGCTTCCACCGCTCCAGCCCCACCCCTTACCCCGAAACCACCCGCCTCTTAAACTACTACCTCCCGTGCGAATCGACTTTCAGTGGTAACCTTGTGACAGTGGAGGGACACTGAGGTCGTAATCATCGTCGATGTGAGCCTGCCTCCCTGCGCGCGTGCGTCTGAGCGCAGGCCTGCGGTATGTCCGCGCGTGCAAGATGTTACATGTCCTTTAACAAAGCTGAACTTGTAGTTTAATGCCTTCTTCTCTCCATAGCAGCCATCAGCTGTTTTGTGGACAGTTAAAAAAAACAACTTAGTTCGAGTAAATAAAATGCGCTTAAAGGACAACACAAGTGTAACATTTGTTTTCCTTATGAACAGGTTAAATTCATTTTTAAAAAAATAAATCCCAAAATATGAGTGCCTAATAATGTTGAATGTTCAAGATATAAGCCTTCAAACATCGGCATTCTTACCTGCCATTAGGAAAACAGAAAGAAAGGTATTCTACTGGAAAGTTCTGTTAGGAGCCAGTAGTACTAGTAACAGTGAGTGTGGCTCACTTCTGCAAAACAATGCCTTCAAGCAAAAAGAATAAACATCGCTCTGGTTGTCGTATGTTCATGAAGCGATTTTTTTCTAAGAAAATGAAACGCCTGTTTTTGGAATACAGCCTTACAGATTTTAACTTTATTTTGAAGCTTCTACTGGAGTTTAAAAAAAAATAATTAGAAGGCCAAAAACTGAATTTACTCGACAGAGTGGTCAGTAAATATTCTCCATATCTCCCCGGGTCACAATGACTTTATAAACCATTGAAAATGTGTTATAACAATTTTATACAAATAGATGTATAATTAAAACCTCATTTTCTCATTTAGCTGCGCGCAAAATTTAATATTTACTTACTTGCACTCGTTTTCGTTAAAGCATCTCATACAATTAAATTATACAATTTTTTTTTTAGCTGTTTCGAGCATGCAAATTAATGATGCCCTCACACTGTCTGCTGTTTCTAACATTGTGCTGGATAAGGCAACGACTGATGATGTGTTTGTGACTTGTCACGATGTTACTTGTGGACGAGAACGGTGTAGAAGCCGTCGATGTTGTACGAGTGCAAAGTAACTCAGTATGAGCGTCGAAGAGAACACTGAGCAACAGTACAGTGTCCTGGTCTGTTTTCTGTTACCGAGGATGTATCTTTTCTGTTTCATCGCTTGCTGTTTACTCGAAAAATCCAGGTGTGATTAAGACGAAAACATGAATAATATTTCTCATCCTCTTTGTCATAAAATACCACCGGAATATGTTTTGTGATACTTTATGCTCTATATCCAGCGATATTTCTGAATGCTCGTGTTGCCCTTTAAGTGTTGTACACAGTGATTATTTGTCTATGTTTGTGTTTAGTCGGGAAAGAGTCGGAAAAGAGGGGCAGGTAACTCAAAAACAAAAACAAAAAAAAAAGCTAGGATCAAAAGAGTGAACTCCCCAATTTTTCTGCGCCTACCGTAGGACAGTCTGCAATGAAACACAATGTCGAAGACCTCCTCTCTCATCCCCCCCCCCACCTTTTTATATTATTGTTACTACGTTCAAGTCAGGGGACTGAACTCGTGGTGCACATGCAATCGCCCCAATTCCAAGCTTATTCATTGTGAAATAATATTTCTCATGCCTCTTCGTCATAAAATAGCACCGGAATATGCTTTTGTGATACTTAAAACTTTTTTTTTTGTTTGAAGCGTTTTTCGCTGAGCGCTTGCATTGTCCTTTAAGGCTTCCTGTCACCGGGCAAAGGGTCACAGCTCTAAAGTGCCGAAGAAACTCGAGTCCAGCCACACTTTACCCAATCTTGGAAGACAAGTATAGATTAAGATTGACATATTAACCTAAAACTTCCACGTCCGGAACGTAACCTCTGAAATGTTGAACCACGGTGATTTCCGGTGACCTTCACACTTCACACAGCTTTGCTAAACATGGCGACATCTGCAGCGAGGCTTTCAGCGGTCAGAACGTGACCCCGGGTCACAGATGATTTGGAAGTGAATGCTAGCTGATTATATGTTTTGTACCAGTGGTGTATGGCTGGTCTTTTTTTTTTGTTGATTGCATGTTGTTGACCTCGCGAGCGTGCGTGCGCCAAACGGTTTTCAGAACGAGGAATTCGCGTGCTTTGTAAAGTGTACGGTGAACTTTGCGGAGGTATTACCTTTAAAAAAAAATAAATAAAAACAAGTGTTGAGTCATGCTGTCGGAACTTGCATGAAAGGCAACAGTACAGCGAAGTGGGTCCAAGGAGAACGAGTTCAAGGATAAACATTCCGACAGTGTAACCTGTGTAATCGTTGAGAGCGGTTGTCACAGATTTCGCACTGCCGTGGGATTGCGAAACACCTGTACGGGGGAGGGACAGGGAGGGTAGTGACAGGGTTATCACGTCCTCCCGTGACAAATACCTTCTCTCACTGCTTTCACCGGCCACAGATGTGCGCATGCGCGTGTTGCCTCTTGCCTTTCACGTGCTCATACCTGATGACAGGCGCACCTTATCACAGTAATGAGAACCATATTATATATTAAACAGGAAATACAAGAACAAAGTCTTGTTAACCATGTTTGTGAGTTCTTTCAGGCAAGGCAAGCCTAAAAAAAATCGAAAAAGTAGAAATGCCAAGGAAATGAATTAATAATTTGAAGGCGGTGTAACAGTTCTTAGTACTAACGGACCAGGATGTTTCCTTGCGTAACGATGGTGACAGGCAATTCATACCCCCCCCCTCTCTCTAAATAATAAAAGTCAACAAAACCGTTAAATTACAACACATCTACATAATTGACCTTTTAGATTCTGATGAGACCGACTGGGAATGACATGACCTTTAAAACCCCAAATGGCACATCCTACTCTCTCGAGTTATAATAGTTGAACAAATGTTTTTTAAATTACAATGCGAATCTCCATAAGCTGCCATTGAGGTCTTGGTATGATTCGGTTGCAGTCGACGAGGTTTTTTTAAAACAAAATCCCTTTTGCAGGCGTGGGCGAGCACTCGTGATATCAGAAAAAGAAAAAAAAAATATTAGAAGATTAAAAACGAGAACGAAACATTATATTGAAGTTTTTTTTTAAAATCTCATCTTTTGTCTGTTTCTCTCGCGCGTCCTCCACGACATCCGCTTTCATCGTCCCTCAGACTCTCCCCCTACCTCCTAATGACCCCTCTCCCACCCTTACCCCATTCACTTGACAATCGACATTGAATACAACCCCCGTGCTTCTGAGAAACAAACCTTTGTCAGATTTTGTTCAAGGGGATTAAAGTCACGTGGATGACTGTTCCACACCTGTTCGTGCGACAAAGTGACCTGCGATACTGACAGGTGTGGAGACTAGGTACAGACTGGTGGCTGTATATCAAGTGAAGTGTTCATCAAAAAGTCATCCTCATCCTTGACAGCAATCTCTGTTTGAAGAGTGACCCAGACAGTTTTGTTGAAGGGGTAGTGGGGTGTACCCGACAACGTCCCCGCCAACCAGATGCATTATGGGCCTGTTCGTGGCAACATGACGCAGGAACCTTTTTTTTTTTTCAATACTCTTGGGGACAGTGGGGCCCATAGAAACCATCGAGTACAATGACATGGCGGCACAGACGTCAGTCGGCTGGGTTCAAGACCGGCCACAGCACCAGCCACACATACGTGAGTTCGAGGGGGGGAGTGAAGGTGGGGGAAGGAAAAAGAAAAGAAAGGGCGTGGTCTCGAGCTCCTAGTTGCAGAATGTTGAAACAGTAGACCACGTGCCATGAAAGTAGGGTGTATCTCGTTTGTCGCGCCTTCTAACGGTGCGTGGGCGCTGCTACCTGTCGTCGACGTCGTCCTCTAACCTTTGCAATGTATCCAGTTATCTCTCCATGGTCGCGAGAATGATCTCCCTTTACGATACTTTGGGGTCGTAGATACGGAGCAGTGGCAAGTCGCTGCCCCGGCACATAATGCAGAAAACCAGGGCAAGCGTTTTATATTTCGGTGGTTACGATTGAAGCAGTTGCCAAGGCTAAGCTCGGGACAAACAAGAACGAAAACAAGTTGCCCTTGAGAAATATGCGAGGGTTAGCCACACGGCCAATAGAGAAAATGGCGGCATGTGCAACACACACACACAAAATCGGTTTTGATCAGAGTAAAACGCAGTAGGGAATCCAGTTCCCGACCTTCTGCCTTTATATTAAGACAGTTTCAAATACTAGGATTCGAATTTTTCCCCGATTAAAGTGCGCACCTTGTCCCCTTCATTCATCTGCCCTTTCGTTCCTACACATTCTTTAACATCCCCTCTCCGCCTCCGTGGGAAAAGTGTGAAAGTGCTGTAGCTGGTGACAATGTAAAAGAAATGCTTTAACTCCTAAGCTGCGTTCATTCAATCAGTTTTTTCAGCTATCTTTTGTCCTTTCCTTCACCTTTTTCCCTGAATATTAATGTGACTATTTCCTTGTCTTTCTTTTTCTGTTTTTCTTTGCCTCTTTCCTCTTTATTCAGCCAATTCTATTGCTAGGCAACCCACCTCTCTTTTTCAAGGAGAGAAACTTTTCTTTTATCAGACCACCCACCTAACGACTCCGCCCACTGGAAAATTCCTTGTCTGTAAATGGCTGACACTCTGTAGATCACGGCCAACATTTTGTTTTATTTTTTTTTTTTCCCAGGCACGTGATTAAAACATTTCTGGTCCTAAAGGCACGCGACAAGGGATCAATTCTATCTCACGAAGTTCAGAGCAGTTAAGCCAGCAACTAACGGGTTTTCCATTCACCAGATTTCAAACAAAGAAGACGACACCGAAGCACCTTGCCACAATCTCTCCTCCATCACCAACCCCGACACCTCACCTCATCCACTCCCCATCCTCCGTCCACGCCTGCTCGTCTGCACATGCGAGGTCCTGATGGCGGTTAGATAAAAGGCCGTCGTCTACGTCATCACACCAAATTCTTGTGCGTCAGTGGAGTGTTTTTATCCAGCCTGGTGTGACGGGTGCGGGTGTGTTTAGCTGCAGCTGCAGCCCAACATTCCAGGACACCTGTCAAAGACCAGTGGCGCACGTGCGAAATCCCGGCGGCTTAACGGTTTAGACAAAGAGCTGGTGAGAGAGGTGGTTGGATGGGGAGGAGAGGCAGTAGTGGGGGAGGGTGAAAGTGGTGCATTTGCGTAGAATGGGGGAAAGTAATTGAAGAACGAAAAAGTGTGATGCGGTGGAGAAATAAGGGAGAGGAAAACTGGAGTTGATTATTGGTTTGTTTGAAAACGCTTTTTTTTTTTTTTTGTTTTTTGTTTTTGTGTTTTTCACACTTGGAGCCTACTGGGGTTTATTCCTAACACGAGAAACAATTTTATACAAGTTTTCAAAATTCTAGTCAATTAAAAAAAAAATATATATAATTTTTTCCACATTGTTATTTATTGCTATCAATATAAATGTACCATGAATAGTTGTTGAAAATGTAATAAATATTATGAAAATGGTTATTCAGAATAGTTAAAAAAACTAATAAAACTATGATGTACACAATTGGTATTCATGCGTCTGCACGGCCAAAAATATAAAACGACAGCTGGTTTAGCCGCGGATACTTTTCCTGTCTGCAGATGAAAACAACAGCGGGAACAGCAATGGTGAAGAAAGAAAAAAAGAAGTCACAGCCTATTAAATTCGAAAAGCAGAAGGATTACTGTTTGGCTAAACGACATGCGTGAAAACACCCCGCTATATGAAATATTATTAGATATGCTGGATTAAATAGCAAGGGATTTGCTTGTTGCTGTCACAGGCGGTGCAGATACCCGGTGCAGCACTCAGGGTAGCCTTGAGGCGAGCGATTACTCGGTAACTAGATCGCTTGGGCAGGTCACGTGCTTTCTTACACAAGCTGCGCGTGCGCCGTCCTCGTGATGCGGGCCCAGCACGCGGTGACCCGGCTTTAAACGGTGGTGCTGTCAGAAAGGACGGTTGCAGGGTCGGCTTAAAGTAAATACAAAACAAAAACAAAAACACAAACAAACCTGTAAAAATCTGCTAACTTGTAGAAAGGTCGCATTGTTGTAAAGTACATGAGACGTGTCTGCGCACCTCACGACGAATATTTATTTTTAAACATTCGCTAGCTCTCAATTTTGAGAAATGTTATACATGTATTGTGTAGAAACTACCTCCTGGTATGTAAGACCAGTCCTGTCGGCCCGCATACCACAAAATAAGATGTAAGGTGATCACGTCTTACTTGAGTAGGGAGGGTAGGGGTACGGGTACACTAGGTAGAAAGCGGATGGAAAGGGAAGGACTCAAGATTAAAATTCTTTGTTGTTAAAAGCCATTGATCCGTTAGAGGCAAGCAGCAGCAAAAGTCGCAAAACAGCAACGATGTGATTATGCTGACATTCCTGGGCACGTTAAAAAAACAAAACAACAAACAAACAAAACAAAACAAAAAAAAAACAAGAAAAAGAAGAAACACAAATTAAAGAGAAAGTGAGAACTCACACTGCCAGCAATATATACACCACATTACATAAAAAACTTCGCATCAAGTAAGAACACTGCAGCATGTTAATTGAACACCACGTTAAAAACCAAACGGTGGACCAGCCAACGGAGACTTTTCTCAACGGAGAGATGACGTAATCACTGATTAACTGTAGCGCTGGCAACCAGACAATCCCCCAGCCCCTTCCCTCCGTGCGGCGCCAGGGAACGACCGTCCGGCGGTCTTCGGAGTCACGGTGACACTTCAAAGGCTTTGTCTCCCTGGCAACGCGTCCCTTCGTCAACATCAGCGCCGTCAACTATTCTCCACGTGCAGCGGACGTTGGCTGCTTCTCAAAGCACCCACAGGTGTCAAACTAATAACTCGGTCTGATTAGATCAAAGGTATTAACGGCGCTCCCATCCTCCGTGTGTCAAGTGAAAGACATTGTTATTAACATTCCGACTTGATTTATGCCAAGTTCGGATACGCCGATTTTTTTTTTTTCCTTTTTTTTCAGACTTCTACCTTTTTGCTTTGATCGGTGAATGTGACCAGGGCAGTTTGACCGATTCTTCCTGACGAAGTACATGTCGCGCATGATTTACAGCTCTGACAACCCGGCTTAGCCAAAATCTTGACTTCCGGGCAACGGAGCGGGTCGGGATCGAGCGTCTGAGAACCTGACTCCGAGAAAATGTAGACCGTTGTCATTAAGGTGGATTAAGGACAGGTGTGACAGAGTTAGCAAAAAAATAGAATGCCAACAAGCGTGAAACATTTACATTCACCTACAGACACAAATGCTAATACACGCAAGAGTGCACACATGATCAAAAGACCTTCCCACCGCGCACACGTGCATCCCGTTACAACAGAACACCGCCAGACGACGCCCATTCTCAAAGATCATTCAGAAGTCAAGGGCAAAAGTTCACGAGTGTCAGTTATGACGTAGAATTGAACGGCGGCCGAGACCTCCACAGCCTACAGATTAAATTAATTTTATTACATGTTTTTTTGTCGCTTGGCAGTGGGCGGTTGGGTGGGCTCTCGTGCACATGCGTGTGCCAACAGCTGCAGTGACCAGCGCGGTGCTGGGTGCTTGATCATGTCAGGTGCTGGCATCACGCCCAGGGCGCGCAGTGCACGTGAACTCGGCACAAAACACAGGACAACACCTGGCCCGCTCCGGCTGCCTCCTCGCTTGAACTTTATTTATTTATTTTTTTAAAGATGTCCCCTTCTCTCCCTCAGCCCACGTACATGGCCTCTCTCGACCTCGTCACCATTGATTAGCGCAGTTGAGAGTGTGGGTTATCGACGGGACTGAAATGGTTTAGCGACATTTCTTCGTCTAGTTATTTTATTTGTGACCAGATATTTTAACATCTGTGTGTATAATATATATTGCTAGTACAAGTACTAACTGAAATGTCCCTTACGGATAAATAAAGTTGTATAAGGTTCTCATTCTCTCTCTCTCTCACAGATTGAGTTGATGAATTAAATCATCACCTAAAGATATATACACAGAGAGAGAACTAATACACATCATGATAACAGTTAATGAGAAACAGTAACTACAATGTATATTCTGGTTAAGATTGGCCAATGACGATTCTCATACTTAAAATTACCGTTGCTTATAGATAATTTTCTTAAATTGTGCGATTTTTATTTATTTATTTATTTATTTTTTTTTTTTGCGATAACAATGCTAACTCGGCAAACTTGCGAGAAGGTAGCCAGCTGCAGCCAGTTGCAGGTCTGTGAGGTGTCCGAAAGCTGAACCGTGCTCACGTTGCTTGATCTCTCGCGGTGAGTTCACACGTTCGGGGATAACGGCCCTCCCATCTTGTTGCTCTTCGTGACGTCAGCAGGCGAACGTGGTACCGATTGCGGACACAGTTACGAGGGACGAGGTTGGCAATGACGTCATCGATTCTCTATTCGACAGCCTGAGCTCTGACCTCATGACGTCGATTGTGCCAGCTGCAGGCAGTTGCGAAACCAGGACTTCTTGGTGTCTGCACGCAAGGACACGCCCGCCAATAGCTTCAAAGAAAAAAAAACCCAACCACCTCGGGTGTTCATTACGCACACACACACACGCACGCACGCACGCACAGACATGCACGCCTACGCACTGGAAGGTCCCGGCTCCACCGTGTGATCCTGCAGCAGCTGTTGCAGTCTTGCGTTGCCTGTGACCTTAAGCTGCTTCTTCTGTTGTAAATCTCTTTCCTCCTCCCAGTCCTCACTTGTTCTTCTCTTACTCCCCTCGCCCACTCCATCGTCTGCTTTCATTTCTCTCCCCTACATCACGACTGTTGTTAGTAGGTCGAACAGAAGAAAGGAAAGCACTTAAAGGCAGAAGAAAATCTCTCAACTGACGCAACAATGGCGGACTCAGTCCAAAGTAAGCTTCATGTCAGAATATCCACAAAACTTCCAAAATGTCGCGCTGATTAAAAATGAACATGAGTTTATTTTATGCAAAAGGTTGACATGGGTCACCTGACTGTAGCATGATGGGGACAAGTCGACATTTCAAATCTCTGCTCTCGTGCTATTTCTGCAAGTTTTTCTTGAATGCAGAGGAAGGGAATGGTACTGTACTACCTCGCGGTTATCTGACATTTCGGAGAATAATGCAAGCATGTGATCTTCACCTTCGCCTCTTTCGATTTTAATGTCTGTCATCGCTGTCTCCACAACCTGAACTATACATGCCTCTGCTTGAAAAAAAAAAAAGTCGTCTGAAACCAGATTAAGCCTTAATTAGTTTTAACCACCCAACTTAGTTCCTCGCGATTTTTTTTATAAAGTAAAGCATGCACAGGAAAGGCTGTGAGTAGCAGACGACAGAGTTGGTTGATGAAAAATATTACTCTCTAATACTTCCCCCCCCCCACCCAACAAAGAAAACAACAACAAACCGCTTGACGCAACTATACATTCTTTTAAAAGATTGTAACCTCCTCCCAGAACATGATACATCCATTTTTCATAATTAAAAGATTTCAGAGAGAAAGTTAAGATAAGTTCCAACTCAATCCTAGTCATTTTTTGGGTTAGGATACAGTTATAGATAAAGGGATGCAATTTGTTTCACAAACGCCAAACTAATGCAATAAAATGATTTAAAGCAATTTCATGAAATCCAATTCCTCTTCCTCTTGTGTAGAATGAATGCCTTTCCCCCTCCACTCCATCAACTTTAACCGAGTGACCTGGCAAATAAATGTAAATTCCACCGTGTGTGTCCTGATTTGACAGAAACAAAATATTATGGTAGAATTACTCAGAACACACACGGACACACACATAACTACTGCCTCAGTGGTAAACAACATGGAATCAAGATCCTTTCCTATGATTTCTCCATGTTGCCACAGATGTGCATCAAACATGCGTGCGCGCACACACACCCACACAGAGAATACCCGCCTCCCCATGACACACACACACACTTACACAGAATACCGCCTCCCCATGACATACACACACACACACAGACTCACAAACGCGTGTATACACGCATGCACCTTTCGGTCAAGTGAATGGCCGGCCATCCGTCAAGTGCAGGCTCCGAGTCTGAGAGAAAGGGTCGTGACCAGACCAAGGCAAGGGAGGATAAAGGTTAGAAAGGTCAAGGCATCTGTGCGGACTGGCTGGACCATCTGTTCTCTCTCTCTCTGTAGCCTGGTCGTCTGGCGGGGAAAGTACAAGTGGCGCTGCACAAGTCCTGACCTTTCTGCCCTGGCGACTTTCCAGCTTCCTCTTCATCTTTTGCCGAGTCCACTGCCAGTCTGCCAGCACGCTGGGAGAAAACAACAGTCATATTTTTCTACCTCGCTCTTTCTGTCAACCAACCGCTGTATCACCACAAAAGCGCTCAACATAGGAGTTCAGAGTTCAGGAAGCAGCGTCCTTTATCGGTCAATGACACCTGTTAGTGAGACACTCTGCGGCTTTCCGACAAGTGGACCGGGTTTGTTGGGGTCAGGGTCAAGATTGGCCCCGCCGTCTGCCGCCTAGTCGCCAGCCCCCACCCCACTCTACCCCATCCCCACCCCTCAACCATTCACTCACTTCCTTCTGCCCTTCCGCGCAGTTCCATTCCCTACAGTAAGAGTTTCTTCACCACTCGCCATGAACAGTATTCTCTGCCTCACAGCAATGACTGGTGTAAGAATATGATAATAATACAATAATAATTACTTCGAGTTGTAGCTACTCATCACTTTTCTCTTTCTCTCTCACAGACACACACGTCTAGGCATGTAGTAATTAATTCTAGTATTTCGTGCATTACTTTCTGCGGATTTTTACTTTGTAAATAATGATAACAATGTAAATAACAATAGAACATCTACTGCCGGTAACAAAGACAGTCTACCTCCCTGGCACTCAGTATTACGAATTAAGGGAGTGGAATAATCACACATACAAGCGTGAGCTCTCTCTCTCACACACACACACAGACAGGCGTGTTTCGGAAGTGAATACAGAGAGACGTGACCCACAGCGGTCTACCCGAGGGAGCACACTGTCCTCTGCGCGAACTTGTGAGGTAACCCACTTGACCACGTGCCTGAACCCACCCGAGGGTCACGAATGAGGCCAGCGGGCGTTGAGCACCTGTGACAGATGTGGCTTCGGTCCCCAAGTCAGCCGTGACGTGGATTGACCTTTCACTTTCCCTTTGTATTGGGTTAGCCCCTGTGTGTGTGTGGGTCGACGGTCTGGCAGGATTTGGTTCGCATCTCCAACAGACAATATTTTCTTCTCCGCAAATTTCAATCATGGACTCCCTTTTCACCTTGGCTGCGGTTGTTAGGACCCGATCTCCCGACGAAGAGCTTGTCATTGTGGCAAGAACATGCGATGGCTCCTCCACCTCTTTGTGTCTTGCTCAGGAGATGGAGGGTGAAGGTAGGTGGAGAAAGGGGTCACTCGCTGCACGCGGTGTTCCCTGGCAGGACATCAGAAAACACCGGAAATACTCCGACCGTCTGGTGACCCCATTACTGTGCCTACCCTTCCTACCACCCCAACCCGCCGGTGGGGTCAAGCATTTGTTGTAGGTACAGTTGTTCGCCCTGTCCCGGCCAGCCCCTGCTCTGACCGCGTATGCAGATTCATGTGGGCAGTCTTTAAAATTTCTGGCTCGGGGTTCATTGTCAGAACGGAAATATGAATACAGCGAGTTTACAATGGCGGGAGAGTTCACCGAATGAACGTTAGTTATAGAATATGGCAAGGGTCAATAAACTACTGGCGGAAAGGGTAGTTTTCACACTTGAGGTTAAACATGGTAGAAGAAAAACATTTACACTCGAGATATGGAACCCCCGAGCCCCGCGGTCCAAGTCGTTAGCATCACCCGGGGGACCTCGGCGGTTCCAGAGAGGGGTGAAGGAAACCGTTGGCAATTGCAAAACCTTCCCTGGAGACTGAGGGCGACACCAGTTGCCCTTAGTCTAAAACAGTCATCTCAGGGTGGTGTTCACTCAACACGCCAGTCACTTTTAGATGAAGATGGGTGGAGACATATCGTACATTCCAGTGAGTTCTACTATTTATCTTGAGTAAAAGTTTAGTTTCCCTTTAACCAATAAAGTATAGTACTAAGTATATATATATAGTACTGAGTTAGCAAGGTCGATCTCAATGGAATCAGTGTTCATCCTGGACGGAGACAATAACCCACAGGTCGCAGATGACTGCTAAATCTCGCGACACTCTTCGCGATGTGGACAGGAGCGGGAAGTACACTAACCAGACTATAGAAATACTTGTACTATAGGAGCTTGAGGTATATGTACAGACAGTACAGACAGTACATGTACTATGTACCCCAGCACAGTTGCTAGAGGTATTTGTACACAGCTCACAGGCTGTCCCAAGGCCGGAGCTAGTCGCTGTGATTTCCTGCATGTCAGACAAGTGGTGCACCACACAGCTCTCACGGCCTCAGCGACCCATGACAAGTGCTGATACCCGAGTAACATCACGGTAGAACAGCCGAGAAAAAAAAAAAATAGTCAGGAGCGGCTAAATGTCGGGTACTTTTAGTGCAGGTATGTCAGATGGCTGTGCACCATTTACCTGTGTCGAGCGTCCTGATGGTTTCAGGTATCAAGCGGCAGTATGTCAAGCTCCGCCTGCCTATTGTATATAGACATGGAGGTTTTGTTTTTTTTGGCTTGTTGACGAATAGTTGGTGGTGTTATTTATTTTTTTAAGCTGCCTCGTTCCGGCTGCACATGTTGTTTACCCATTGAGGCTGGTGTGTCACGCTAACTGATGACTGTCCTTGTCGAGGGAGATGACAATTATAGGGCGCGACGGCAGGCAAGTCTGTCTGCACGTTGACCTTTTCGAACGTGAAAAACAGTACAATGGCGACCAACGGCCATGCCACCCGCTGACTGAGCTTAGTACTCTCTCCCTTGGACGCCAATGCGCGCTTTTGTTTGTATTTACCACTTCCACACATACACACGCGCAGACTCGTGAAAACAACCGCACGTGCGCTCATCACACGAACCTCGGCGTACCCCGCCTCTCCCCCACCCCACGGAACGAAGATCATACACAAAGATAAAATAAAAGCAATGGTGGTAAGGTCTCCCCGACATCCATTCCCCGTCAACATGAGGCAGAGAAGGACGCGACACGACTGCTTATTTTCATCATTTCCCATCATCCTCCGCTCTCCTATTCTCGTTCAAGGCTTTACCTTTGTGCACTGAGGGTGAAAACTAAGCCGTGGGGGATGTGGCACAGCCACTCGCGTACTCTCACTGTCGAGAGAGAGAGAGAGAAAAAAAACAATATTTAAAAAATCTCGGTTCTCGCAAACCCAAGAATGACTAAAGCTACAAATATTCAACAATAGGCCTATCAGCTCAAGGTCGGGGTTGTAAGTTTATCAAGCGGAAGGAAGGAGATGCTGGTTTTATTTAAATAATCCAAATTAGTGTTTCAAGTTCGCACGCACTGGCAGCAGAGTAGCTGGTTCCCACTATTCAGTCAGGAAAAAATTGCATACACATCGTTAGTGTAAGTCCGTTCTCACGTCAGACGGAGGGACTCGAACCATCAGCCTGCGACATGACAGTCAGCCTCCTCACCATCTCACTCTCCTCTCGCGTCCATTTTTATGGCTTCCGAAGTGCCTGCTTACATCGCAGCAGCATCCTCACCGGAAATGGATATGTCAGTATAACAGAGCTGTTTACTCACTGTCGAGGAATCAGTTTTCATCGAAGACATTTTTTATATTGTTGTGTTTGGATGCAGGCAGGGGGATACAGAGGGAGAGAGAGAGGGAGGTGAGTGGTTGGGGAGGTGAGCACTTTTTTAACTGGGCGTCAAGCTGCATCCTGGCGATGTGGTCGGACTTACCTATCTGATGGAAAATAAAAAAAAAAAAATGTTGTGAAGGTGAGCAGAGGTCGGCAAGAGAGTTAATGTTCCTGGCTGACACTAGCTGATAACTTCACCTGAAACAGGATGAAACGGTTGGGGAAAGGTGGGACAATAAGGGCAAGGGTTTTGTCTCTAAAATTGCAAAGTGATGTGCAAACCTCAGAAACGCTGCTTAATTGCCCGAGGGCATCTCTGCCACAGTTTTATAACAACCCCAGTGTTGAAGCAACATCTGCAGCATCTGGATAGCGCCACCGCTTAATAACTACGGCGACAGAATGTTTGTCCTCGAGTTCATGTTGCCCAGGGCAAGGACTTGTCCTCATTTCAAAATTACCGCCCTTCCTACATTTGATGCCCCTATCAGCAGTAGTATTTGAGCTCTCCTGTCAGTTACAGAATAGGAGGGAGCAGGGCAAGTAGTGTAGTAGTTAAAACAGTCGCTTGTCACCACTCACAGTGAGTCATGGGTTCAGATCTCGTCTCGTCACACTCTTTGTGACACCCGTTCGCAGGGATGGCCGTTAGGGAGTTTTCTCCCCACCCTCTCCCAAGTCAAGTATAGGTAGAAGCACTTCCCGTCAAATTAAGCAAGCTAACAACCAACAGAATCTGAATCGCCTGTTACCTGTATTCTGAATCTCTACATCTTACCTACAACAAATGTCACCTGTTGTATCCTGTACCTGTTCTCACCTTCAGCCGTTGAAAAACTGACAAAGCACACCTCTGCCGGATCCCTCAAATTCGACACAGACCGTCACCACTACCTCCATCATCATCTTCATCATCATCATCCATAAAGTTCTTTCGATCCATAGAGTTGGACAATGCTTTCGTACGAAGGTCAACAAGTTGCTGAGAGCAGAAAAAATATGTCTGAGACTGTTGAACAACCTGTACTCCAGCGTGCCGGCACCACACGGTACAGGGTTGCCGGCACAAGGGGGTACGGGGCTGCTGGCAAATACAATGTTACCGGCACTGCACGCTCCAAGGTTGGCGGCACTAGACTTTACTAGGTGGCCGGCATCTTAGGAAGGAAGAAAAAGATTCTTGTAGTTCATTAAATCTCAACTGGTTCTCTAAACTCTAAAATTATTCCCAGTTCCTTCATGCAACAATCTGCAAGCGGAACATTAAAAAAAACCTCCAAAAACAAATCCCCCCCAAATCCTCCCATCCTCCGAAGGAAAGAAAAACAAACAGCCCGACAAACAGTTAGCGGGAGGGTGAGTGAAGAAAAACATCCTTTCCTAACATGCTGTGCTAAAGACGGACATCGATTGTGCTATCACCACGTGCATGCGTGCACACGCGTGCCAGCGAGCACAAGCGGTCGTGAGAAGCTTCCGGCTGCAGGCAGACGATCGCCCGCATCCCCGCTTTGTCACGTTGCTCTCTCCCTCCCACCCCACCCCTTAGTTTTTTTTTTCGTCACGCTGCTCTCCCTTTCCATTTGCCCCCTCCTCACTCTGTCCTCCACACCGGAGCACTAACCCCCTTTTTTTGCACAAAGCTCCTCGAAAACAAGCCTCGGTGATGGCTTCGTCTCTCAGCCCCGTTGTATGTCAAGGACGTGTCCCGACTCTTGGCAAGTCTGTCGCTAGGGGGCGCGCAGCTACCTTGATGATGGTGATGATCAGGATGACGATGCGGATGAAGTCTGTATAACTTTCGGTGTTTCACTCGCGTCCACTGTCTCTCAGGACAGTCAACTACAACACTTCTACTCTGAGGTCCAGGGAATTTTGTCTTAATTAATTTAATTATGCCACCGAGGGCTTCTTCCAGCGGGGTTGCGAGGTCATCTGCCACTTGTGCTATCAATTCTTTTTGTCCGCATCCCAGCCATATCTCACAGCGCTTGAAACACTCGGTGGCCAGTTAATTGCTCCTTTTCATCGACAAGTGCGAGAAAAACATCTTTGAGGATACAGACATAAAAAAAAAGTCGATTAGCCACTCGCGATGACTACTTTAAGGGATGCGGGTAAACACAACCCGAGACTCAACTCAAAGAACAACAAAGCGCTAATTAAATCGACAATGTAGATGTGCACAGCAAACAAAACTGCAGTTATGTCAACATTGTTGTTCTGTGCTTCTGAAAAGTTGCCTTTGTTCGGTCCCCTACTTCGGCTCTCCAGATGCACGCCTATAAACACAATCAGACACAGGTCAAGGGCAACAACAGACGTCAGGGTTGTGCAGGATGGGTTTACACTGTCAAGGTCTCAGCCAATCCGAGAGCTTGGACCAAACATCGATTAGGTCTGTCACTGTACACACGTGACAACGATTTTGACCTTTTGTCTGTTCACGGTAAAGTTTGTAGCTGAGAAAAAAAAAATGAGGGATATTTTATATCAGAGTTTGGCAAATAATTTTTTTTAACTGAACTTAACTCGGTTACTAAAAAAAAAACAACCTTCATCATACTAAGCATTATTAATGTCAGTATATTTTAAGTCGTTTATAGAAGCGCTTGATTTGAGGAAGACACGCGGTACCCTTGACAACTCAGTCATACAAAGGGTAGATGTCTATTTGCATTATCTGACAATATTCCAAAGATGTCTGCACTGCTGCACATTGTACACAGAGCCTGTCTGTGATCAATCACCTGATGTAGCTCGCTGGAAATATGGTTCCCATGGATTTCTACCTTTCAGCTCACCGCGGCTGACGACGGTGTGTGCATCACGGGTAGGAGGAGGGTAGCGAGAAGTCGAAAAGCCATAGCGATTATCTAATAATAGCACCAGCCATGACTGCGCGTGCGCGAGCCGTCAGCAGAAGCAATCGAACGTCAGATGTAACAAAAACTATTCTGGGCGTCACTAGCCCGTTACCTGTAAACGTCACAACCTTCAGCCTGCAGGAGCTGCTCAAGACCCGGAAGTCAGACGGCAGTAAAGTGCAGCAGGGCGAGCAGAAGTCAGGGACTCCAGCGGAATAAAGTGATGCCAACGGCTTGGGAAATCCCACCTACCCACCTACCCTGCCATTGCTGCTTGCGCCACGTGACCAACAAGTGTTGACCAACAGCCCTTCCCCTCTGCACACACACACACATGCATACACATGAACGCACATACACACACAAACATTAGTGCACGAGGACTGGCTGAAATCCTTATTAAGAATGAATCCTACTTCTGCGCAGGACAGAGCTAATTCACTTCCGGCCTGTTGGCAGAAATCGCGGGTTATCCACACCCTGCCCGCGCAACTTCTTAATTTTCCTTGTTGATTTTTTTTTTCTTAGCTAGACCGAAACCAACCGGTAAATAAAATCCCAAGGTAAACATTAACTCAGATTGCTCCACACCTGACAAAAATGTTTATTATGAGTATTAGTGAATGTCATTATTTCTTTTCTCATTTCATTGTCTGTACAAAATCTCGTCAGTGTCTGAGAGAGACATGTCTTTTATTGTTTCAAACAAGGGTCTGAGAGTCTACTTAGTATGTCTATAAATAATAATAATTGGATTCGTAACGAACATTTCCCCATGTAGATAAGAGCTGAATGTGCTGAATAAATAAATACACGCGCGTGCGTGTGTGTATAAGATCGAGATCCCTCCAAGTAGGTGGTCTTTCCCGTTAATTATTAATCTCTAACTTTTCTTTGCCAGCTGAAGGATAGGAGACGGACTAAGTCTTCCGATGCAGAGCGGAGTCTTTCCGAATTCTCTTCCTTTGAATGTGGTCTTGACTGAAATCTGCCGATCACGTCACCACAAACGGCTGATACACGTGCACGCACTGTTTGCGTGTCTTCGTGACCCTCGGGTCATACCGGTCAAGGAAACCGATGGTAGTTGTGATGGTGCGGACTGATGGGCGAATGGTCCAGGCGTGGTGACGGTTACGATGATGATGCTGACCGACGAAAATTAATCTCGTGACCTCGTGTTGTACAGGATCAACCTGCAGTCCATGCTTCGTCTATCACTTGGTGCAGGACTAGACGAGGGGAGACTACGCTGCCACTTCCGGTGACGATGATTTGCATGGAATAAAATAAAAGAAGAAGAAAATCTCAGCAACATTGGTGACGTCATTTAAAAAACACTTCTATTTTTAGCATCTCGAACACTGCGCACACGCGCCAGTCGCCAGCTGCATACCACGTGTCGTCAGCAATTTAAAAAACCGTTGCCGAGAGTTTTGCTATCTAGGGTTAACCAGTTCGTACTCAAAAGCTCCAAACTTCTGGCAGGTTTCCAGGGGACAGCACTGTGATAAGCTTGTCACCAACATGAGGTGTGAAGTCTTAAAATGATTGTTTCGGGTGTTAAGGGATTGAGTCTTACAGTTAGAGCAATTTACACTCTAAAGGTCCTCAATACTGGATTTGGATTTAACTTCCCATTATCATATTTAAGACTAAAAAAGAACTGAGACTTGAAAAGAAAAAAACTCTCTAGACTGGATTGTTGCTTCTCGTGCAAGTGTTGCTCGTTATTTCTTCGTGTGACACTGATTTGCAGTTGGTAGCACGATGTCAATAGATTTTCTTTTTTCTAAAGTGCTCATACTATTAATTCTCTTTTCACACACAAACTATCCTTTCAGTTATAGCGCTTTACTGGGTCTTCCCAGACAGTGCTCATCAAAGTACTGAAAATTTCTGTTGAGACTGGTCTTTCTATGAAAACTAACCAATTTTCCCATGACTAAACTAAGTAAATTTCCATGAAATGTATTATTAGGCTTCTTCAATCTGCAGCAACTAGTCCTTGCCAGATTAGTTACAGGAAATGTTCCTGCGCGTGAAGAATATGTGTACGACACTACCGACTCAGGACGAACGACAAAATGCTAGGAGAAAAAAAAACCCCAAACACAGACTTCTCTGTAAATTTTTTTTAAGCAAGCTGTGAAGCCAAAAAATCATCCAACAATCTGTAGCATTTGTACATTAAACAAAAACCAACACCCTAAACATTGCTTTAGTCCAAACAGCTAACAATACATTCTGAAGCTGTGTTTTTTAAAAATGCCCTTACAAGTATAACACGGATTTTGGTTATTAAAACATATTCTTTAATCTTAAAATGAAAGACAGAAACTCTGTGTTTTTTTCCACAGAATTACAGCTCCCAGGTAGGTATACTGTTCCTGTATATGAAAACTCAAGTTTCCAGAAGCCATAATTACCTCCCTTGCAGACAAGGGGCGCTACAGGCAGAGCACAGGACGTTGGGGTCCTTTGCCCCAGCTTTCGCAAGCTCGTCACGCCCTCTGCACAGTGAAGCGTGCGACAGGACAAGCGCTGCACAGCAAGCATGGAACGTGCATGTACTTGTGTTACTGAAGAGATGGAGTGTGAAGTGCCGGGCAGAACGGGCAATAAGCAACGCAAAGTAATCCAGAGCATTCAGACTTCATGGTTTTCTCCCCTGTTCTCACATCGTCATATCACATGGCCACCCACATACCAACCCACACACACACACGCACACGCGCACACAGCAAGGTGAATGCCCTCTAGACAGTAATGCACAGATAAAATTCAGGACCGTGAGTCACGTGGCAGCGTCACAACAGGCTGCACCACGCCAACCAGCTGCTGGGCTCCGACGTGGAGTCGACCGACACTCGGCCTCCCCCCTCACTGCCGTCCTCATCCTCGTCGCTGTCCTCGCTATCCTCCTCCTCCACGTCAGACTCCACTTCCGAGTCGCGCGCTGGGTGCGACAGTTTCGCGATGTAGCGCGTGGCTAGCGGCTGTTCGTCTGCTTCCGCGCTTACTCCACTGGAAAAGGCAAAAAGCAAAATAATTATAATTTACTTTGGTGAAAGGATAGTATAGTTTCAAATATATATAAAATTATGGTAAACGATAGTCACCAAAACGTAGTGGGAAAAGTGATGGGAAAGACGTGTAGGACGTATTTGCATACCGAAAGTAGAAACAAGTTTTTCTTAGTACAGTAATTGCAAACCATTCAAACATCACCCAAAGCCATCTTCACCCTCATTTCCTGCCACGCTCAAACCCGTCCCCCTTAAAAAAGAACAACAAACTGTAAACGATCAGAGAGCAACACGAACAGCATCCACACCGCCAAAAAAGCTCTGACAGCTGGAGACGTTCACAGCGAGGTCAATGCCGGAATCAAGACGGCACGCCACCCACACCAGCTTCTAACGGTCACAGTCTCCTTCTGGTAGAAAAATAAACGAGAACACACAAGCCACTTCTCAAGGCCACCCGCTAGGATTTACACTTTAAGGATCCGACTGTCAGCAACTGGCATCGAAAGGTGGCCCCCTCCTGGCATCACCCTCCCATGCCCCTTCTCGTTTCCTACCTGTCTTGTAGCCTTTAATCTCGCCACGATTCACCGCGTAGGTGAGTCGTTAATCTCTAAAACAACCAAATTCTCTTTTTTTTTCCTCTCTTCCCCTCGTCCACTGCGTTCCCTTCGTCTGGTAATCCTCTAACCTGCTTCCCTCGTGCCTAAAGTGAATCAGTGTGTGCGTGCGCGCGCGTGTGTGTGTACAATAATCATTTTAACGAGGCGCAAAATGTGTGCTTCCAGTCTGGGAGGGTTAGAAAATGGAGAACAATGTCCCCAAGTGTCTAATACAGCTTGACTTCATTTTTTTTCGCGCTACAGTACGTTATTTCTGCATCCGCCGTTATGTCATCTCGTTTCTCTCGGGTCAAAGTCCGGTCAAACACTTCTCTGTCCTGGAAATTGACAGGAGCGATAACCTGATTGCTTGTTGTGTAATTTTCCATAGGCAAATCTCGGGAAGAACGTGAATGTGTTTGTGCCCGAGGGAGACAGAGAAAAAAAAATTCCATTAGGGGGCGCGCGCACACACTCACACGCATGCATATTGAGAGAGAGAAAGGGGGAGGGGGAGTGCGGGTAGAATGTCACCCACACTTCCTCAGGGGCTTCCAGCGCGCAGACGCCGCCATCACCTCCTCGCTCGCCTCATTTTTCATCCTTTCAGTGGGCTGCGCACCTTTAAGGTGAGGGGAACGAGGCAGGGAGGGAGAGAAGGAGTTTGGGTCTGAGTATCGATCTCTTATCGCTCGGCTAGCCAAGGTCTATTTTTAGCAACACGGGTTTGCTTTTCTTTTTTAACGTTCACGTCCCCTGGCCTTGTCCTGCTTTCTCCTCGCTGATGTCACCGCGCGCTGCAGCACCCGCCTCGGTGATGGTCAGGGCGAGGTCCCGGCTCCACCCGCAGACACCACCCTTTCCTCCCCTACCCAGAACAGACTTGAACCTGTGGCTACCCTGCTTCCAACATCGGGTTCTCTCGCTTGGGTTTAGACTGTCTTTCTCCGCCAACTCTACTCCCCCCTGTTTGTGGGTGTGACTACCCGGTTTCCGACATCGCCTCCACTGGGTTGGGTTGTGACTCGTTGGATTCTGACAGTAGCTATGCCGCGCGTGCGCGTGAGTGTGAGAGAGACAGAAAGTGCAAGAGAGAATATTAATCATCCAAGTATTATCAGAAAATCCTTGACATGTAACATCAACAGGCCCGGGCAGCACGAGACTGCTACACAGGTCGCTGATGTGTGCGACTGCAGCTGCTGAAGTTGCTTAGACGATGTCGACACCAGGGGAAGGTTGTAAACATGCTGACCCCCCCAGTCTCCTCTTTCCCAAAATACCCGCAGCCTCGTCTGTGTAATCCGGGGCTCGTCTGGACGCGAGACAAACCTCTGACGCTGGTCGCCATCACGATTCACTGCGGCCGACGGCCCTTCGTTTGGCGGGTTGGGGTGGAAAGAACCGAGTGAGAGGTCGACCTCAAGTGACCGAATTAGTCGTCGGAATGCACAATAAGAAATAAATATGTGCTCAAATCCGTACCACATGTGATCACGACCCTTACCTAGCCACGCGATTACAAAACGATTAGGGGCCGTATGCATGTTAAACGGACAAGCACACGCGCGGTTACCGGCTACCCGCGGATGGATATGAGTTCTAGATGCGGTTAGCTACCACACAGTGCAAAATCGCCCCAAAAGTGGAAGCTTTTTACTACTAAAACCAAGCAAGCTGGCCGCAGGTGACTTTATCCAGGTACATCCTCTCCCCTCATAGCGCGAAATTACCTTTAGGTGGAAGCACTTTCCTGCCAAAGCAAGCAAGTGACCAACCTACAGGGTGTCCGCTAAATGAGAACTTGCTGAAGCCACAATACTGCCATCTTACTGCTCGTAATATCATATAAGCCAACAGGGAAGCTGGAAACCAGCATGGAACATGAACAGAGTTAGTTACCACGTCCTCAGTCCTGAACACAGTTCAACAAAAACAATGAAACGCTGACACAATAGTTTTATCAACAGAAGTTTTTAGCGAGGATTTAAATGTCATTGAATCTGAATGACAAATGGGGTTTGGGAGAGTTCTATTTGTTAAGAAGCACAGAAGAACATGCACTGTCTGTATGTCACTGTCTCTGTAGTTGGAATGGACAGAACGTGTGAAGGCGCGGGTGGAGCGAAAGTTTTTAGTAGTTCAGACAGACAAGATTGAAAAAACCCACAAAAAACAGAGAAAGGGGCAAAGGCAGTACATGTATCTTCTAGTCTCATATGGCGCCTACTGGGCTTCAAGCAGAGCCAGCCAGTCTATCCATCAGGTTCAGATCAGTGACACAACAGCTATCAGACGATGGAAAGTCTCCCACATGAGCATCATGGTGCAGGCCACTTTAAAAAAAATGTGTTAGATTACGCATCTTAAAACTTTCAACTGATTCCAGTCAAAATGTTCAATAGTAACGGTCAGACAAGATGTGAGTATTAATGTGACTGTGTGTGTGAGAGAGAGACATTCGACCCCTCCCAAAATCACCATTCACCACGAAAAAAAAGTTCAGGAAGGGGGATGCAGGAAGTTGAATAGGTGTACGGGTGGTGGCGACAAAGTGGGCTGGGAGCCATTTACGTCACCAGCGACCTTTCTGGCTGCTGCGTATTTGCGAAACACCACCCAGGTCGCCGCCTGTTTCTAGGCCACAGCAGCAGCAGCAGGAGGGAGGTGAGGGTGGGGTGGGGAGATGCGGAGACGAACAGGAGGAAAGAGGATGGAAAAAGATTTATCACAAGAAATAAAACTGAGAAAAATCTAAAATAGCATTTATCAAAGCTTGCTAAGAATATCCCCCAAGACAAGAGTTTGATGTTATCGAAGATTTTTTTTCCTGGCTGACGCAAAGAAAATTTGTCCGACATAAGAAGGCAAGGTCAGTACACGGGGAAAAGCGGGCGGCTGGTGGTGGGGGTGGAATGAGGGTAAAAATAAAGTAAAACAAAAAGTTAGGGTTGTAGGGTCGACGCCAGGCGCGTGAATATGGGGACGTGGAGGATACAGCTGGTGACGGGGTCAGACTCAGGGTAGGCCCTGGTGGTAGCCCTTGGAGACGAGCAGCAAGACGAGAGCTGACCCGTCTAGGACAAAGTGACATTTAAAGGGAGAAAGAAGGGCAGCCAGAAACTGGGTGACGCGAACAGGGGGGCGTTCAAACACCCTTAAAATAATGAACTTAGAAGAAACTGCATAGGAGCTTTTTCATTTCACGTGTGCGTGCGCGTGCGTGAGATGGAGAGTGAGAGAGAGAATGCGTGGGCACAGGCCGAAAGGAAAAAAAAAACCTCCCTCCTCGAAAAAAAAAAAGAAAAAAAAAAGTCGAGCAAGATTTTCCTCCCTCAGTCTTATATCAAAGGACGGGTTGTTATCGTGAACCCGTGCAGCCTTTAATGCTCTATTTCCAGTCCCTCTTGAGGTACGCAGTACAATGTGTTTGCTAGTGTCTGCCTCATCCGTACCCCGCCCCCCCCCCCCCCTCCAAAAAAAACCCAACCCCAAACAAAACAACAAAGTACACACACACTCACTGCTCAAGCTAGGCGGCGTGAGTTAAAAGTAAAACTTTGGGAATTAAGTTCTGCTGATTAACAATGACTGCATTATTTGACCTTAGAGAGTCAACTAATATCACATGACTGGCAAACGGGGGTCGGTTGGGAGGAGGAGGAGGGGAGGGGAGAGGTTGTGATACTGTCCCCTAACACCCTGCCTTTGTCAAGGGCACACTCGCACGCACGCGAGGAACTGTTTTCTGTGACCCCCGCAACCGCCACGTCCTAAAGACAGCGCTACACTACACAGCTAGGCGTGTCGAGTGGTTACCATGACGACTGCCACGGTTTCCTCCCGACCCAGCGCTTGGCCACCCCACCCTGCCTCCAACTCCACATCGCCCAATCCTCCGCCAACTCCTTTTTTGTTAGTTCTTTTAGTTGATTCCCTTATTGTGTGTTGTGCTGATAATATTAACGGTAGTTAGGACAAGAAAGATAATTCTCAAGAATAATCAACTACGAGTGACGTCATGGTCTTAAAAGACAAATAAACAAACAGCGATGACGTCACCGCTGCTGTTGTAGCTGCTCGAGTTGCCACTCTCGCTCTCTCAACCTCCCTTCCTAACCGCCAACCTTCACTCCTTTCATTTTTTTTTCTTGTCTTTCTGCACGAGCACTTTTCGAGATCTGAAACTCGGGGTTGGTGTTGGTCTCGTACCCATCAGTCAGTTCGCTTGCCGCTCGCTGCAATTCCGTCTCCACCTACCATTCACTGCAGCTCCCACCATGGCACCCTCCGTCGCCACTCCCCCAACCTCCTCCTACGGCCAAGAACTCGGCCATGTACTATTAAGCAAACTTTGTCGCTTTGTTTTTAGAGATGATTTTGTCGGTCGCAGCGTCACGTGGTTGTAAGCTGTTTTATTTTTTCATTCCTTCACAGGTACTGGATGACGAATGGTTATGCTGGTCAGCCGGAACTGGTCGTCTCCTTCATAGGAGTGTGTGTGTGTGCGCGCGGAGATGGATAAACACAGCGCAGCAGATCCTGGATGGAATAACCAGTCCGTTTGCATGTTTCTCTCAACTTCGGCAACAACCTTCCTCCTAAATACTAGTTTTTAAAAATCTCAAATACAGATGCTCGGTCACGTGGCCTAACCAGACCAGCTGACGTCGACTGCTTCCTGGGAGAAAGTGTTCCTGGTGTCCCACGAGGTGGCAAGTGCTCCGTACAAAATCATTTCCTGCATTATAGGATATTCGGAGCAGCCTCCTCAGGCACTTGATCTCGAATGCCTGTATTTTTCTCTTCCTACCAGCGAGCTGAGAATTGGGAAAAAAATACAGTAGCGAGGCAAAGGACGTCGGAACCACATGGACCCAACTGAAGGGGCTGCCCCAAATCAGCCCGCTGGCAAGGTGTTGTTGCGGCCCTGTTCCTCAAGGACTAACACATCTGTATAGTAAGATTAAACTGGTTGAGCAACTTGTACTTGGTAGCAAACCTGACTCTGCGATTCTGATACAGATGTCTGATGCAGCTGCCAAATAGTGGTCCCTAAGAACCTGAAGCTGTTCACATCATCCAGCTGTACTCGGCTCATGTAGATTTCTGTTGTTGCTGCTGGTGTCAATAATAAATTTGCTCGTGTCGATGCAAGTTTACATTCCCAGCTAGTCCGTTGGTAAAGTCCCACAATTCACGGTTGGTTCTCGCCATCAGGTCAATGCCTCTACAAAGTGCCGGTTGCATCTGGACCTTCCACCGATGAAAATGGTCGTGAAGGAGTTCCCGCTTGATGTTATCCAGGAGGATATTAAATAGTACTATAATAGTTATTGGTTGTTGAGAAGCACTGAGCTCATAGATCTTCTGGTAAAGCGTTTGGAAGACTTGACCAGCGCCCTTTTCCATGTTATTTTCGACACATATGTCACAACATCTGTACACTGCCACAAAGCCACCTCTTGTGAAGAGGTTAACATCATAAATCCAGTCCCTCGTTCTGGATAGATGCCTTTATAAAATAATGTGTTGGAATAAGGAGAAAATTTACAATGCTTAAATAATATGAATACTTACATACCTCACTAAACATGTCATGTGGCTCTGGCGCTCTGCCACTTAAAAAAAATTAATGGCTTCTGTTAAATTAAAATCTCTGTTTCTGTTATAGGGTAACCTGAAATATTAGTGTTTTCCGTGAGTTCACTGAAGCAGACGAGTTCTCCATTTCGCTAGGCATTCCAAGCATTGCACTAAAACGACTTCTCGCCGCTCAGTTATTTTCTCACAAAACATATTTTTCTTCTAAAGTAAGTTTTTAATTTAGATGATAGAACATGAATCTGTCAATCTTTTCTATAACTACGAAATTTTCTCAAAAGCTTCATTCACCTTTTCCAGACTGCATTTTCTATCGAACTATTTTACCTTTTGTGCATTTCTATCCAAATTACAATGCTTAAATGGTACTGTTCAATAAACACTTGTTGATTATCAAGAGATACTTATTTACATCTTCATCTGTCGTATCGCTTACTTGTAGTAACTAATCTTGTATCTCAGGGGACTGGACATTTTGATGAAATCCTGAGCATTCCATGCCAGCTTGTTTACATGTCTGATTCCTGGCTTATTGGTAGTTCTACTAATATGACAAAGTAAATGAACTTGAAAAATAAATCCTACTAGAAAATACTTAGACTCAATCCTATCTGCTACCATCATCTTAAAATCAGGTGACTTCGTGTGGAAAAGTTTATCAAAAACAATAATTTACTGTAGTATTTGCAATATCTGATAATGATGCGTGACAGCCATAGGAATCACCATTATATATTCTGTTTAGTATAATTCAATCCAAAGTAGAGCCCATATCTAGTCTTAGTCTTAGTACGCCTATTCACGCCACCCACCCACATCCGGGCATTCAAGGTCGTGGACTCTTTCCTTCCTACAACCAACATCGGTGGTGGTGGTGTGGTGGTGGTTGTGGTAGTTGGGGTTGGCGTCACGTTACCGACAAAAGCAACACAGGCCCGCGGTGGTCAAAGTCTCACAGGAAACGCCAAACTATCGGAATCCGGACAATGCAAGCCAAGCAACGACCTGGAAAAGCTCTCATGAGCTCCAAAAGGCCCAGGCGCAGGCGACACGGTTCAAAAATCAAAGTCAAGAGATGGCGATAGTATACTGCTTCTTTGTATTGACACCCACATCAAAATTACAATGGCTTGTTATAGATTTTAAGTTAAAAAAATGGCTTGCAGGCCGTTAAGGGAAGTGAATTGTAAATGGTTCACCGTGTCTAGGCCAGGGTTCAAGGAAGGTAGTACTGCGTCTTCCGGAAAGAACAGAAAGAAGTCTTCTTAAAAACAAACCCGTGGAGCCTCGGGTCGCCGACCTTCCTGCTCTGAGTGAAGCGCTGTAGCCAGTGGCTCCACAGCATGTTCCCTTTGTTCCCTTCCCTCGCAGTGCTTGGTTAGTTGATTGCTATGTGGGAGGTCATTTGCACTACGAGAGGAGCGGTAGGAAGTCCGAGTACTCGCAGAAAACCCCAACAATTGCCAGTTAACAACATTATTGAAGAACGCAGTTAAGCTCGTCGGCATGTCATTTTCCCACCCGCCCACGCATGCCCCATTCACCTTGCTCTGTGCATGGACAGAACGGTACGAGGACCCTGCCCATCCTCGGATGCCATGTAGCCTGGTGGTTAAGATGCTCGACTGGGGAGCATAGGATTGCTGGTCCGAGGTCTGCGGTGGCAAATTTCCCATGACTACCCAGCAACTGTCCATAGTACATACGGGTACAAGATGTATCAGGAAATGTAAAAATAACAAAAGTAGAGATCTGGGACCCGCCGTCCACGCGCCAAAACTGGATAAACCCCTAAAGCTACTTTGATGTTGAACTCTTGATCTCCACTTCTTGACCTTAGTGCCCTGCGTTGCGGAGGCGTCTAAACTGATTGTTGTTTTTTTCCGATACAAAGACTCTCCAACTCCCACCTCCCCCGCCAACTGGTTTCTGCCGCACTTGCAAGAGCCCCAGACTACAGACAGCAAACTACTCAAGTCATCCCCGATGAAATGAAGTCTGTCAAGATGAAGGCGAGGGTGCGTCTGACTCCGTGGAGCTGGAATTACGTGTTGCCGAGTCCCTGCTCGTCTTCCCCAACACTCTGTCGTGCTTCGCCCGAGGACAAAAGTTCACTCAGTTTCTAGTAAAGTCCTCAAACTTTCTCTCTTTCATTTTTATCTATTTTTTTGCTATTTGCAATTCCTTTAAGGTCACTGCCCGCTTCTCACAGTGACCCCTAACCACTACCACCACCACCCCACCCAATTCCCAACATCTCTTCTCTCCAGGCTTGTCCAAACCAGTCCTTCCCCCTTTTTCTTCTCCCCAACAACTAATCCCCCCTCCATCAAACCCCGCCGCCCGCCAACGAATGTCTTCGGAACCTTATTCCTTCGCATCAATCGAACTGTCCCCAGCCGAAACCTCTCTGTCCTTCCTGGGAACTTTTTTTTTATGATCCGCGTAAACTTGATTTCGCGTTGCTGCTTCCGCATTGGGCGCTGCTGACTGATGGCGGTGCCCGAGTTCAGATCAGCGGATGGGGGCGAAGGATGGGCGGAGGGTGAAGGCCGAGAGAAAGAGCGGGCGAGGGATCGATGGCTGGTGGCTGAAATAGAAGACGACGCCAGCAACACATCAGTGGTTAGACATTTACCCCCAGCCTCCCACAAACACCCCGTAACCCGTTCACGTCCTTTGTATGACCCGGCCACTACGTCATCATACGACAGTTCGTCTTTTTTCTTTTTTAAACCCTCGAATAAAAGTCTTTTTTCTGGAACGTGACTTCATTTTGTAGTTTTTCCTCTTAAAGGCGCGAGAGGCAAATTGCAGGAAACCGGGCAAAGGAAGAACGAAAAGATAAAAGGAAAAAAAAAATAAAGAAAGAAAGAAAGCCACGCCAACATTCTTGTGAATTTTTTTTTATAAAAAAAAGGTATTCGGGCAATAAATGGGAGAAATATGCCAACCACGCTATTTCTCACAAACTCGTGTCCCTACGTGGGTGTATAGGGGTCCTGTGTCAAATCAAAGCTTCCCTGAAGTCTATAGCCTAAAAACTGGATTTCTTCCACCACCATCCTCTCACAATTTTTCCTACGCACGCATTGGCAAGGCAACAAAACTGGCAACTTTACTAATTCCAATTAAAATTCGTCCGGAAGGATGCTTGCTTCTTAAAAGCGCAAGGTAAGCAAGTGCCTTTAGGGGTTCTCGTAGCTGTGGACGCCCTGCTTGCAATGGAAGCCAGATGCAGGTGCAGACTCATCAACAGGTGAAATATGCAGCACACAAATCGTCTAGCGCCGAGCGGGCTTGCGACATAAAAACCGCTGTTTAAGAGTCGGGAAAAGATAACGGAACAGGAAATTCGAGTTCATAAAGGGCGTTAACAGCGAACTGTATTTTTTTATTATGACTCTCACCCCCACCACAGCCCTACCCCCGCACCAACTGAAACAGGTTGAATAAGTATGAGGTCGAAGAGTGTGTTGACGCTCATGTATACGTGCACCAACTCTCTCTTCCATCTCTCCCCTCTCATTGTCAACAGATTCCCAATGTGTGAAGAGACTGCTGGGTTGAGGGGTTGTGAAAAAAATATTCACTCTCGTTCTCAGTCAACAATTAAGTCTACTACTGGTTCCCTGTCGGAAGTATGGGTAACAGATATAAAACTGTCCCTCCACAAAGACATGACAAAAATGTCTCAGATAAAAGTTCAGATACTTTAAAAGCCTTCTAAAACTAATGCCCACCCCGCATATTGTGAAACATGTGAATATATTTTGCCCATATTTACATGATCATCACTGTATTATACAGTCGCAATCTGTGTACGGTTAAGAACAGTCGGAACTCTTTCACAGTGGATGAATATCAAAACCTGTCGAAAAGTCCATGGGTAAATCTCCTAATGTGAGCACACTAAGGTATCACCTCATCTCACCGCCTTATGACCACCATAACATAAAAACAATAAAACCGCTTTGTGAATCTGGTGTTCCAGACTAAACTAAGAACAGTCACAGCAAGTGTATTCAAGCAGGAACAAGTTCGAATGCCACAACACACTCAGAAAACAAAACAAAAACCTTTCAATTGTATTTAAAAAAAAATAAACAAACAACAAACAAACAAAAGCTGGTGTCAGCGAATCGTGCAGTAACCATGCGCGAGGTGTGTTGACGCTACAGTTACAGCCGCCGGAAGACCGTGTACAGCCAATGGAAGCCAGCGAAGGAGATAAAAGAATGGTCCACATGGAGCCAACTTAACGAGACAGGTGTGAGTGGAGTTACAGGTGCTCCAGGACTAACTTAGTCTAACCCTAGACACCGTACAGATGTTGCTGTGATGTGCAATACCAGCAATCTGATTAGGGGGGGTGGGGTCTGCGGTGAGTTGTCCTCACTGTCTGCTAGTGGAGCGTATGTAGTAGGAAAGGTGACAAAGTGCTGGAGTATTTCAAGATGACAGCCGTGATGGGCCATTTACAGCTTGGAGCTGCTCATGTCCGAAGCTAACAAGACACAACCAACTTCACATCTTTTTCTGTTTACATTTTGACGCTACAGAAATGAAATGCCTGTAACAGAAAAAAAAAAAAACCAAAAATGCGGCGAAGCATTCCACACACTGATCAGATAAAGGCATCAGGTGCCCGACTTCGCCGACAATACGACTGCAGCTCTGACTGTAGAGGGCAAATGCGGCTCATGGACAATATAGACCCGCGGGTGTCATCTGCAGTGAAAAAAAGTGCGTGTGTGTGCGTAAGAAGTTATATCTTCTCATCTCCACACCTCTGCACCCTATACCCACCTCTCACCCACCCCGCTAACTCCCCCAGCTTCAATCGAACCAAATGACCGACCACCTCAACATTCCCAGCCACAGCAGCCGCTCACACAAACACCACCGAGTCTGCACTCGCTCCCCCTGCGTGCATGCGTGTGTGAGTGCGCCGTGTGAACGCCCATGTGAACACAGGTAAGTGTGTGCGTGCACACGTGCGAGGGTGCGATGGACGTTGTACCGCCCTCACCCTCCTGCTCTGTACCAGCAGCTGGGTAGCCCGTGGGCAAGCTAAAAGTGCAGCCTGACTCCCGTCCCCATCCCCACACCACTCCATCCCCAAAGAGACCCCCGCTCACCACGGCCTTTATGTTTACGACCGTGGCTCACAAAACTCGGTTTCTCCAGCAATCCATCCCTCCCTACACTTCCGTGGCTGTGAACTGTGTGACGCAGTGCAGGGAGTCAAAGGTCCAAGACAGGTTGCATAAACTTTGTGAGTGCCCTTTTCATGACAGTTAACTTTGCAAAGGGCCAACAGGCGATGTGTTCATTTAAGGGCACTTCTATTAATAGAGAAGAGACAACAATAATGCAAACTTCAAAACGGTTTTGTTTTCTTTTTCTTCCTCCTTTCCTCGTCACCCTCCTTTCTCTCTAAAACTTTAAGACGGATGTGGACCAAGAGAAAAAACAAAATTCCAGTCACCGATTCATTGAATAAACTGATATGTAAATTAACCTTAATCACCTTATAGGCAAGCCCTTTTAAAAAAAATCCGAATTCTGATCCACTATGTAGACATTTTGCCGAAGCGATTGGAAAAAATAACAAAACAACAGATGGGTTACTCTTGCAACAGTAATGGGAGATGGAGCTGGGGTGAGGCTCAAGGAAGAGAAATGATGACTTCCCGTGTGCCATATGACACCTCACCTCTATCCTTCCGATACTCTGTATTCCAGGGTCCATAGGTCTGACGGGAGGAGAAACGTTGCCCAGTGGAAAACAAGGGCAAGAGTCTTGTCTCTGAAGTTAGAAAGCTGCATGCAGACCCTGCAAACACCACTGTCACTTTACCCTAAGGCATGGTTGGTTGGCTGGTTTATATAGCAGGAAAGTGCTTCCACCTTGCGGCGATTTCGCGCTATGGAGGTAGGGGTGGGGTGGGGGTGAAGGAAACCGGAGAAAGCCCCCGACACCCAGTGAGTACTAAGACATCTCTGCTACTGCTTTATCAATACAGTACCGAGGGTCAGGATACCGCTCAATAACCATGGAGACGACACGCTTGTCCTCAGGTTCGCCATCTTGTCCCAGGCTAACGACTTACCGTAACTTCTTAACTAGGGCTCCAGGACAGGATTCCCTTCCCCCAGCCCAAGTTAGTGTCGAAAATTAAAATGCAAGTCCCAATAAGCCACTTTAATTAAAATGGCTTTACTTATACCGTCAGTGCTCGAATGAAGTTATCTGTTCTAAACACTGTTTTATGTACCAAGTAAGTCATCGCAAGTAGACTTATTGTCCAACTTTATTATGTGTGTGGATATGAATGTCATCTGTATTCCCTTCTTGTCTTCGGACGATCGTGCCTGTCTTCGAAACGGTGCTGAAAACCCGGGTTCCCCCGTGCCCACATATGTCGCAAAGCGCGACAACTCTCGCCACGGAAAGAATTCTGCCCTTGTTCGTTCGGCTATTGTTTTGCAGTCTGCTGGGAGCTTTTGTTCCGTGAACCTTCGGTGTAGGACCTCTTGTTCTCCGTCTTTCCTCCTCAAGTGTGAGTGTGTGCGAGAGAGAGTGCGTGCGTGCATGAATGCCCCGGGTCACTGGGACAAGGTTATTTCCCCTGCTGCAACAATGACCCCAGGGTTATGCATCTCGTTAGCCTGTCTGGGTCGCACCTACATCTCGTTATTGTCCCGGAATCCAAGCATTTCCCTCCTTCCCTACATCCTCCTCCTCTATTTCCTAAACACCTTCCCTCTCACCTGACACACAAATATGGCCGTCCTACTTCACGAACCTTGTGAGGGCGAGCCCCCTCTTCCTTCCTTGGGAAAGGAACATTTATCATCCCATGTAAACAGAACCCTCTTCACCTACATACCCCCATCCCCTAAGAAAAAACAACCAAACGCTCCACCCTTCCATTGCACGCTGACCCTCCCTCATAACCCAGGGGGAAAAAAATCAGTTGCCCCAATTTCATGTCTTTCCCTGTCTGTCGTCTCATCGCCCCATGATTCTTGCATAGTTTTTGCCCTCCCCCCACTCGTGCAGGTGTAATTTATGTAATTTATTTCTGATAACACTGTCTCGCTGTAAGATGAGCACGCCAGAAATCACTTGCAAACACTTCGTTACAGGAGCAAACGCTTGTTCCTCAACTTCCGTTTTCCTCCCGTCCGTCCTACTTTCCTTGGGCTACTTTGACTGCAGGCAGAAATAGGGTTAAAAAAACAACCCTACTCAGAGCACCCCACCCTTCAAAACCCCTTCCACCATGCCTTTCGCTTTTCTTATCTCATTCCTTTGCTTCAAAAGCCACGGTATTTTCCATTCTTCTTGTCTGCAGCTGGTTCAGCGGCCCTCCAGCACCAGAACTTAATAACTCCTCTCTCTCCAGCTCCCCCAACTCGCCAACACCCATCGATGTACAGCACAGACAGGAGTTTCTCACCAATCAGATTCTTAAAAAAAAAGTTAAAATGTGGCGATGAGCGTCTGTGTGTCGCTTGAAACTTAATCAAATCCACAGTTTGTCCAATTCCCACCAAGTGTGACAGAAGTACCACATTCGATAGCAGCCCCGTCATGGACTATGTTTGAAATGTGTATATCTGCCTGGTTTGTCTGTCCGAAGATGTGACTAGCAGGTCTGAATTAAAAAAAAAAAAAATACTGCGCAGAAGAAATATTGACATACCTGCATCTCAAGCAGAACAAACGTGGAGATCATCTTACTAGAAGACGATACATACCTACAGGTGATATTAGAGAAGATAAGAGCATTCGGTGTCCTTGAAAATAACGGTTTGGAATGTGAGTGAAATAAAAAGCAACAATCTCTTATCCCGGGATGTGTTCAACTATTTTACTGACAGGTGGGTAGGTGGGGGTAGTTTGAGAATCTCTGGTGATATTTATCCTACCCCATCTTGTCAGCACCTGCCTTCCCGCCCTTCTTATCTCCCTTTTCCCCGGTCTCACTTTCTACCTCCCCCCCCTCTTCGTTTCCTGTACATAGTTTTTTCAGGGAGGCACCTTCGCCATGCATGTTCCTGCAGCCAGGTTCCCCGTGATAAATTCAAGGCTGCAGGAGCTCGGAAAAAGACGGATATTAAAGACAGCGACATCTGCAGACCGAAGCTGCAAATGTTTTCAACAAAATGATCTTTAAAAAATTCTTCACGAATTCTCACCCACTCATCAACGGAGAAAAAGGTCGACGGTTAAGCATGCTTGCGCATGATCTACTGCTATAGATTTATAGGGTCTGAATTCAAACAATCACCTGCAACAGGTGTTCGGATGCAACCACGAGACTTGTTTGTGTGTCCTGACTGGGGCTGGTAGAAGACCTACACGCAAGCTGAGATGGTGGTTGACAAAATCGCTCAATGCGATACAAAAAAATTAATGATTCAAAAACACGACAGCCGATGATTAAGGCCGGGATCTTTGATTACAGCTTGGAAACCTTCTTTGTACACATGACTGAGCTATATATACATAACACTTTTTTTTTTTTGCGAAGAAACTCGAGATCAGTCAATAATAGATGGAGCACACGGCATGTTGCTGATGATGGTCCAAAAGTCTGCTGGGGATTAACCACACTAAAACGACATGTGGGTTGGGGAAAGTTGCGGCTAACTACCCTCCGGCCCCTGTTCTTGATGCGGATGCCTGATGAGGAAAGGGGTTTGGAGGATGGGGAAGGGGAAGCTGTCTTGGGAACAGCTCCTTGTACTGCAGAGTTCCGTCCCCATAACCGGAAGACAAGCAGACTAATTAAGTGCAGCTGGAAAGGCATGCTGGATACATTAGCACGAGGCCTCTAGCTAAAATAAGGAGCTAGGTTCTTGGGTGTGCCTACATGTACGTGCAAGCACGTGTGTGAGTGTGTGTACGTAGGTGTGTGTGGTGAGAGAGAGAGAGAAACAGAGACAGAAAAACAAATAAACAAAAAAAAAAAAAAAAAAAGTAGCCAGACAATGACAGACATTAGACCCTGAGTGACCCTATTTCGTTTTTATCTGTGTCCTACGGGCAACATCCAATGATCTTTCAGCAGTTTTTCGCGGTGAAGGCTGTGGTAGGAATGCTCATGCCCTTTGTGTTTGACAGCATTCCGTCACTGTTACCTGCTGTCCCTGTACCACACTGCGGTGAAATCTGCTGCTAGAGTGTGGGCAACAACACATCTCAGAAGATACCGATGCACACCAGCATACATCGCCGTGATGCGGGTGACCTTCCCGAGGTCATGTGACCGAGGGCGCAGGCCACGCGAAGCAGGACGTTGCATCTAATCTGGCTTCTCAGAACAGTTTGCACGAGATGGGGAGGTGGGGAGAATCTGGTGGGTGGGACGACGTCCTGTACGCGCATGTTGTCATGCCGTGCCACCTTCTGCCTGTAGGCATCACCACCTTCTTGAAAAGTCCCAGGGAAAAGTCCCTGTCGTTCTTGGCAGTGTAATCATGTCATCCACACTAATCTCAAGCTCCCTCTCCCAGTTTTCTGCAGCTCACCCTCCTCCCCTCCGTTCTGTATTCCTCCTCTGGCTTATCGTGAATCTTACGCCTGTTCATCTACATCACCCGCGGCCTTGATACTTACACATCCAAGGATTACATCTGTCACTCACCCAGCCTTGCACTTCTTCGTGCTATCTACTGCCTCACCGACACCTTTCTGTTTTTCTGAGTAAAATGACTGCAGTACCCGTAACGGCTGCTACAAACATTTTGTTCGTCAAGGTTGTGCGCCATACTGCTTTACACCCACAGCCCTCTCCGCGGGCTCTCATGACGATACGTTGCAGGCCAACTGCGAATGGCCTTTGATACGTTAGAAGACAAGGGTGTTGCAATGCACATGCCTTGAAAACATAGCAGAGTCAGAGTCCACCCTATCGTCACACTCTTCTCCCCCCCCCCCCATACACTCCCCCTACACTCCTCCCCTTTACCGACTTTGGAAGGTGACTACCTCCAGCGTGTAGCAGTCGTCCTTCAGCAGCAGCGTCAGTTCGTCACAGAAATCTATGTGGGGCAAGGGGCACGAAACCTCGCTAACTCGTTAGGCCAAGGTAAAAACAATCAACTCATGTGTTTCTTTTGAAAGTTAAAAATAACAACAGGTCGTTAGCACGTCAGATACGCTTCACAGAACTTCCGGCACGGCACGTGCCTAGGTCGTCTGGAGAAGTTGGAGAAGAGGAGGGAGTGGAAAGTAGGGTGGTAGTGAAGATACAGGTTACAGTTATGGTCTTTGTCTAACCACCTGGATCATCGGTCGTCCTCGCTTTTGGGATAGAAGGCAACCTTCGAGAAGTTTTACTCCCCAGTACTTCCTTTCCTTTTAAAAACAAAACCCGTTGATCTAGAATTTCTTGCAGGCTTGATGCGGTGGATCAAAACAACACCTCCACCTACCCCTTCCTCATACCCACTTCCACCGCTACCAAGGACGCATCTATCTGGTTGAGGGCGCGCCTGCCAGCACAACATCCGCCACCACTTGGAGGGGCGATTACTCACGCAGGGCGCTTGGCACGAGCGGCTTATCACAGGGCAGGAGCCGGAGCTCTCGGCGTCCCCGAGCCGCTATCGTTCGCTTCCACTCCTGCCCGGCGACGGTGGACCCGACACGACACGTCGTAAGAGTAGGAAGTGACGTCACAGGTGTGTGTCAACCGGACTGAGTACCCAAGCACCCAAAGTCCCTGACGACTTTTTGCGTATTGCAGTACCAGGATCTTTCGCCAAGTTCTCGCAGTCACAGAAAACGGACACAAACCGTTGACTGACTTTTTGTTCGGTCGATGGCCTGAATGTGCGAAGGTTGTTCCTCATCGAAAAAAAAAAATGAGGCACATAGGGAGTTTGGCTGGGTGTGGGAGAGAAGGCAGGAACTAGTATGGTGGGGCTGTAGAATCTCGCTGCGATGCCCTCTACATTCCGGAAAACGATACTGCGCATTGAAACTGAAACCGATGCATTTGATGTATCCTGCTTGTGTCAGCTGATCATTGTCGAAGTACTTTCGCAAAAACCATCGACCCAATGGCGATCTGCCAGGAAATCGGCAAAAAAGGACTTGGTCTAACTCTGGCTACGGCCGCTGACAGGGCTGACATGACGTCCGTAGAGGTGAAGCGTCTATCGATTCTGCTGCTGGAATAACCAGATGCATGCAAATCAAAATTTCCATCTTTGTGACACTCCTCGAAAAGGTGGGGGTCACCAATGGAAACTTTCACACATATGCCAAAAATGCCAAATCTTTTTTTTTTAAAGTTAATTACATAAGAAAATAAATTAAAAAATACCGGAGGAATTGGCAAAGTAAAATATTGTGTACATGTTCTCCCCAAAGGAAGGCAGAGTGCAGACGTTATGTCTTGAGGTGTGGCAGAGTAACTGGGTGGGAAAATCGTTCCAGTTGGCGGGATGGGTTCACGCTCAAACGTGGCCTGTTTTAATTACGACCTGGAATTTTACCGGCATGGCTGATGGCTTGGTGGGGGGTGGGGTAGAGTCCTTGCCTTACACATCAAGTCAATGTAAGGCCGCCCCTGTGCAAAAAGGGAGGAAAGGTTAGACGCACGTACCTGTGGGCGTTGCTGACAGAATTATCGTATCCAAGAACACGCGAGGGCTGAGGTCGGTAGCAACGTAACGCTGCGTGGGTAGAGGGCTGACCGCCGACGCATGTACCGATGGAGAGCGGGGTGGGGAAGAACAAGATCATCCATTAAAGGATGCAGTGAACTAGAAAGAACACTGTAACAATGCGAATAAGACTACAGGACGGTGCTGTAGTGGGATGGTGCTGAAGGTACTGCGGTAGATTAGGATGGTGCTGTGCGAAAAGGGATGGAGCGGGAGGAAGGCGACGGGTGGGAAGGAGGGGCGGAATGAAAAGGCGAGCAAGCACGCGACCATGCAGAAGAGAAGGAGCAGTTGGGACACAGAGAAAGAACGCGAGAGAAACAGACAAAAAGCTAGATGAATGGTTGTGAGAGTGCGGGAGATGGATGTGACAGGAGGATTTCCATCAATGAGCAGCACGATGAAGTCTACTTGTCGCTCGATAAAGCTTGTGTCAGTAACAATAAGGACGCAGGCAAAGTCACAACCCAGGGATAAGGTCACGTCCTCTACTGCAAGTCGGGGTCACGGGGTTACAACCTTGTCCTCTACCCCGTCAAAACGTACGGGGAAAAAAGTAGGAAGTGGTGAACGATTGGAGTTTACACAGACCTATCAGCTGTCTGTACTAGGTGGAAGTTGATGGCCTCATGGCCACCATTACCACTAACCTTTCTCAGATCGTCAATTCACAAAAAAAACAACAAAAAAAAAAACCCCCCAAAAACCGAAGCTTTCATCACTAAGGGAGACTAGATGTTTCAATTATATGTTCTAAGCGGAGAAGCAAGTAATACATAATTCTTCCCACGTGGCACCGCCATAAACTATGCAGGTATACAGCTCTCATGTGGTTTCATTGGTATTCATCGACTAGATGAGCCACTAGATGAGCTCCCTTCCCTTTCACCCCCAACCCCAAGAGACACGAGCACACACACGCGCGCTTGCTTTATCCTCAAGTATTTAATTAGAAGCAGGCATTTCAAGTCCCCATAAAATCAATCTTTCCAACTTTTTTGATGGGTAACCGATACAAGCTGGCATTTCTGTCTGACAAGATACAAGAAGTAACTTGAAATGCCACACTGACCTTTACAAAGTTTCACGCGGACACAACTATGTATTAGCCGAGGGACACAAAGTGCGTGGTAACAAGAGCTACCCGACTCTTGAATTATTGATTCATATACTCTGTTAACTGGGGCAGGAGGGTAAAGACAAAGGGGGTGTTAGGGGGATGGAATTCTACAAACTTTTGAGAGCCTCAAACTTTTAAAGTCTGATCCATGTAATTTAAAGTTTCACGACATTTAGTTTTTGTGCTGTCGACTAGATTTAGGCGAAGATGTCGACACTTTTTTTTGTGGTGGTGATGTTCTCTGCGGTGCAACATTTCTCCTACTAGGCAAGGCACTGGGCCCGTATCTACCAGTGAGAGCAAGCTGTCGAGTAGGCTGACGCACAAGTACAGATGCAGCGTCTTTGTCTTCAGAATGCAAATTAGTTTACTACCTACGACAATAAAGGATCAGCTAGAATTGCTGTACGTACATCAAAACCTCGATGTTTACTACCCCCTCCCCCACCATCACCTCCCAGCACACACACACAAAGTGTTTGATATCAAGCACGCTTATTCAAACTCATACCCATACAGAAAAAAAGAACGATCATTAGTCACAAAGGTCTCCATGGTGTGTCGTCTGGGCCTGGTTAGGGGAGAGGGAAGGTGGGCGGTAGTAAATCGAGGAGGAGGAATGGTGGCTTTAAGATAAGTGATAGTAAGAGTGAAGAAGAGGAAAAAATATATATGTATGAGACAGGCATATAATTTAGAACAGGTATTTTTATACACGTGAAGACTTCTTCGTTTATATGTGTGTATATTAACAGCTGTGTTTATCGACTGATCGATCAGACTAAGGCAGGACTTCAACAACATCTATATCAAAACCTTTCATCGCTTGCAGAGGCTTCCCACCCTGCATAAACACTCATTAGTAAACATGAAAAAATAAACATGTGCCCCGCGTTACTTATTCGTAAGTAAAAAAAAAAAAAAGTCAAATTTGACATTAACTCTCCTGTTTTCTGACAGTCTAATTTTTCTTATTGCAATGTCAATGCTTTTGCTTTGAAGTGTTTCTGTTTCTTTTTCTTAGATCGAGGGCTATATGCGAAAAAAACATAACCTGTTCTTATTCTGCCACCCTCTTAAATAAAGATTTGTCATTTGTTCCCTCTCCCTGTCGTCAGACTGTCGGGTGTCCACTAGACGCAGCACTAACTGCCACCTGCCCACTGCGTACCTCGATCCTGACGTCAGCAGCTCCCAGACCTTGAGCTCCCAGCCACCCGTGACAACAACCATAGTGCCAGACTGAAGGCGTGCGCAACTCAGACAGACGATCTTCCTGGTGTCGTCATCATCCAAGGTGGCCAAGTACTCGCCACCCGGGTACGTGCGAACTGAGTGAAAAAGAGAAAGAGGCATGTTAATGAAACGAGGTGACGCAGGGTGGACAGCAGCAAGCCGCCGACTGAGCAGCCAGTATCAGAGAAGGGCTACGGAGAAATGTAAAAAAGACGAGGGGACAAGAGTACAAAGGCCCACAGACGACAGCTGCAGCACAAAAAGTCTGACAGAGGCACAGTGGTGAAAAAGGCCGACAGACAAGGGTAGCGAAGTGAGGGTAGAAAAAAAAGGTCAACAGATGAAAATACAATCAGGGTTTAAATGCAAACAGCAGAGCGATTAGTCAGAAGCGGAACGCAAGTAAAGGGCGATAATAATAATATTCATCATCATCATCATCATCATCATCAAAAAAACCAAAAAATAAATTAGCTGGTGTGCTTAAGATAAGGCCAGGGAGGGGCTAAAGGCAGCAACGGGCCGCGGGAGTGACGTCATGCTGGGTGTCTTTTTTCTTATGACGAGTGATCACGTGTCATCCAAGTATGGATCTCCACCCGGCAGTTCCGACTGAGCTAAAAAGTCCTCGCAGCACCCGCCGTTGCAAAAAATCACTTTGCAACAAATGCATGGGACGCAAAATATTCTGTACTCCCAAAATAGCGCCTGACTGTCCCCCCGCCTTTCATTTTCGGTTCAAGCTTCCCGATCGACACGTCCCTACAGTGTGGTGTCAAGTGAGTTGCTGGCTTCACTCTTTCGGAGTGATCGGTTCATACAAGTTATGTACTTCATATGTGCAACAGTCATTAGCCACAACGTTTTAGGTCATAGTTTGCTTTCGATAACATGCTCATATCACACACACACAAGACGTATATATATATCACAGGCAAATGTGTGAGAGAGAGAGTGAGAGAGAATCGATTTGATCCCTCCAACATTCCAGTCGTAAGTGCACGCGAACTATGATTACCATAAAGGGAGTCGATGTTTTCCTTCTTAACCCCATACCCCCACCCCTTGCCAAACTTCCCCACCGGCGCGGTTCGCCGACTTCGATAACAACGTGTACCCTTATTTAGTAGCGGGTGTTTGTTCAGCTTGTGTGCCAAACACGTCTGTCGCTCCATGGTTGCCCCGACCCTGCCTGTCTTCAATATTGAACAGGACAGATGACGTCTGGCTACCACAACCCTCCGCCATTATTCCCCCCCCCCCCCACATTTTTTATAAATTTTTTTTGGTTGCACAAGCAGTCTCGCGAGTCGGAGGTGCAGGTGACATGCTCGTCACCTCGCCCTGCCAGGAATGTTCATGGCTGTAATGCTGATAACACTGTGGGCACGACGCCATGTGTATATATACACGTCAATGTGGAGAAACGCACGAGATAGTGACGTCATAGCGCGTGCAGGCAAACAGGGTATGGAACGTCATGACCTTCCCGCTAAGGATGGCTGACTGAACGAGGGGCAAACTCAAAGCAGCTCCCTTCTTTCCTCTCATCCTAGCCGTGCGCAACCTGGCAGTCCGGGATCTGGTTCGTTCACAAAAACTGAAAGCGGAAGTACAGGAGAAGCTAGTTCCACCGCCATGCGATATGTTTGTGTGAAAGGGGAGATGAAAGATTTCCAAATCAGTCAGCCATAAATTTAGCAATTACTCAGCTTTATCTAAACACACCGCTGTTTTTACCAAGCACGATACCATTTTTAGCAGCTAAGCCGCTCCCGTTGATTGGGTGTTTTTGCAGTAGCGACGAGTCATCTGATCTTTTCCGAAGCTGATAATCGCACTCACCCCTATCCCCTTCCCCTCTCCCAATTGTTTTTTTTTTTATTTTAATTAGTCATCTCTTTCATCCCACTTTGTTACGACGAAGCCTGGCAGAATTTTCGAGAAACAAACGCTAGGCAGGAAAATAAAATTTGTTTTAGCGCGGTTGTCTGTTGCCGGCAGTAACCTTTACAACTTAAAAAAAAACAAAAAACCCCTAACCCACCGATTAGTCACACAGTTTCTTGTCCTTGAGTTTAAGGACCGGGATTTTACTTTTTTTTTTTTTTTTAATATAAAGAGGAAGCCGGAAAAGAGTCTATGGCTTCTCTTGTCAGACTCGAGTAAGCAAGAGTGCGCAATCATGACCAAATTGTGAACACGGATCAAGACACCTTTCAAGTGCACACAAAGGCTTAAGTTCAACCACACCACCATCCATGCTTGCACGACATGAACAACATTGTGTCAAGTGTAAATAAAGGCCCATCGTGAAGCGAGCCTAACTGCTTGCTGCATGTGAAGAGCGTCGCCTGACTGCACACGTATAAGGCCCTGCGCGTCCTTGGTGCAAGATGGCAAGCGCGGCTTTAGGGGGAGAGACCCTTGTTCGAATGAAAATAACACAACCAAACTGGACTAGAAACTACTAGCAAAAGAAAGACATTTCCTTAATTGCACTTCTAGCATTCTCGACAGGCCCGACCACCTTCGGAGAGTGATAGGGGAGGGAAGCACGGGAAAGGGAGATAAGCATGAAGTGTGTCAAGGAGACGCGCGGTGAGCTGTGTGACGTCAGGGAGCGAGGTCGTGGTCGCCTCACGAGGTGTACCCTCCTCCCTCCAGCGACAGGTTGACTTCAAGATTGGTGGCATTTGGACAGCGCTGCAAAGGCTGTCAACAACCACGGCGGTCTTTGCTGACGTTTTGATTAAATTCCTCTTCACGCAGCCCCCTCACCGCAAGCGCGTGTGTGATTGGACAATCCGATTAGTGATCCACATAAAAGCCTCAACTGCTTGTTTTCTTGTTACCGTTCACGCACATACATATGGTTGAACTTTTAGGCACACCTGTGACCCCGCCAGGCTTTGACGAAATCAATGACCTCTCCAAACAAACAACCGTGCCTGCACAACACCACTACTGACTGCAGGCCTGTTGTGGCCCAGTGTTCTCTGCGCTGCTCACAGCTAGGCTGACTAGAGACAATGCTGCCATGACACTGAACTCGTACAAGTTCGTCACACATGTACAGCCGTCGCCATTACAACAGGACATGTGGCCTTGACGACGGCCGGTGGCTGTCACTAAACCCACACTCCTCCCCCATTCCCCGGGCTCTCGTGATGAGACAGATCAGAGGCGGGCATATGGGATGGCGACGACATCGTTATCTGAACCACTTTCGGTTGTGCGTACGTGTGTGTGTGTGTATTCACGTGGAACGTCTGTGGCTGGTACAAAGGTCAGAGAGATGAGTGGGAGGGGGAACCCAGTTGACAGTCGGTCACTCGTGCAACGCAATGTTCTGAGAAACGATGATTAGCGAGTTGAGAATCAAGATCACACATGGGTCATGCAGATCAATGTGGTTGCAGTTGTTTGTCCCTAAAAACTAGGGCACTTAACCCTATCCCGACCTCGATGAAGTCTGTTGCCACGTGACAGAAATCGCTTTCAGAAAAATTAAATCCCACTTAAGGGCGTTTATGTCGAGGTCAAAAGTTGAAACAACAAAGTCATGCGAACTGCGTTGGATTTCTAGGGTCTCCTGTACTTTATGTTGCCGCTGACCGAATTTTTCTCTGGTTCGAACTTGGTGTAAACAGTGGGCAAAAACGAAACAAAGAAACGCAACTGCTGCTGAAAAACCTGCAAGATTTTCTCAACCATGTGTATGCTCCCTTGAATAACTTTAGCACACAATTCTTGCATCATCAATAAGCTAATGCAATCTCAGAAGTAAGCAGTTGCCTTTTTTTGTGGATCAAGTAGGTCCGCTCACACAGGCAGAGCCTAAGCACAAAGTGATGCACTAAAACACAATCAATTTATCTTTCAAAGATTAATATAACTGTTACTTTTAATAGCTGTTTCCATTTCATCAATTTTTAGGTCTGTCTTTGTATCTATTTTTGAGTTTATGTTTGAAATTAATAATTCCTTTTGAAATACACAATTTACAGTATAGTGACTTGAAAATCCCATTACAGCTTTTATATACATAAACGTCAATAAATCAACACATTACGAATAATTAAAAAGTAAAATAAAGGAAAAAAGACAAAAATATCCATCAAATTATAGTATAGAAATATATAAAATACTGGTTTCATGTAGGACAGATTTTCAGATGTACTATCAGTCAAAGGGAGATAATTGTTGGCAAGATATTACTCAACCACAGTTTCTTCCCCTGATCCTTATAATTACCATTTTTTTCTTTGCCGTAAACCAAATTTACATAAATTGTATTTGCAAAGAGTGTCATAATTACTTCATAACATTAATTATTTGGAAAAATGTATATATTTAAATATTTCCCTAAATAAAATGATTTTAATATTTTCAAAGAATGTCAAGCAAGAAAATCAAATTTCAGATTGCTTAGGGCATTAGAATTAAAATCCTTCAGCAATAACACTTAACAGGTTACAAGTTTTAAAGAGTTATAGTTTTCGTGGCATATATTTGTGAATTCTTCTCTGGTGGCATTCCTTTAATGATCTTTGTAATCTGACATGATGACCCCTCAGGAGTTCGTATTTTCTTTTTTTTTTTTTTGACGATTTTAAAACAAGATTTGTATTTTAATTGGCTATGCTTAAATGTGAAAGTTTATCGGAGTTTGTTTACAACTGTTATTAAAGCTACATAGGTATATCCAGGTCATGTTATGCATGGAGACTTATGACAGTAGCCTTCGTGAAAACAGCAACGGATCAATTAAGCAAAAGACTGTACATACCATCTTAAAACTAAAATGAAAATGGTGTAGTTTGTTGTTTATAATTTTTTTTGTAATAACCACTGCTACATTATTATCACCCCAAAGTAACAGTAAAAGTTCAGGCATGAAATTAAGAGAATGAAAAGCCCTTTGTCACACATGCACGTACATATCTTTTTATACATGCACATGTACACTGTACAGAAAAAAAGTTTCCACAAACCATTGAGGTATCCAAGGCCATTATCCAAGTCATAGCTAGAGCTTATCAGAAGATTGTCACAGACACACAATGCATCCGTAGACGAAAATTCTGTTTTGTGGTTTGGCAGCTTGCTGACTAGTCCTTGGGCAGGAAAATGAAAAAAAAAAAGAAAAAAAATATATGTATGAAAAATACTTCTCCTGATGAGAGAATAAAAATCTATATATGAAGGATACTTCTCCTCATGTTGCTCAAACTATAAACCCTGTATGGACTGTGTATCAGGTTTCAATCTGATATGTAGTTTTAGTGGCTTTCTTAAATGGAGTGTGGGTATGTCATATACTGAAGCACGCATGAATATTGATGACTAAGATGACCCACTAAAGCTCCAAGATATTCTAATGTGAACAAGCACAATTACAAATAATGAAGTAAGGTCTCATCAGAGATAATAAACACTCCTACGCAGATTTTTATCGGTCTTCCTGTCTGTACAAGAGTATTTGTGTTTAGGATGGCTTTCAATAGTATTTGTCTAACTTACCTTTTCGCCAGTTTAGCAGTTTAATGTTAAAGGCATCATCTCCAAACAAAATAGTGGACCCAGCAACTTCCAGACATCTGACAGGGCGCTGGGTGATTCGACCATTCCTCTTGGTTGGCTTAATGTCCTCTGATACAAAAGTACGCGAGAATTTGTTGGAGCGAATTTCATGAACCATCAACAGCCCATCTGCACAGGAGCTGTAAACACAGCTGTCAACAATCTGGAACAAGCAAGGAAGTGGCAATCTTCTGATAGTTGTATATTGTGGACCAATGGAATGAATAAAGATGTCACTAATAGGAAATGAAAATAATCTTCATTCTCATTTAATTTTATTCTTAATAATATCTTTAATTACAAAACTGTTCTTGTTTTTAGTGATTTTTAGTTTTAATTTAATTTATTCCTTTTTACTCCTAGAGTAGCATAGGGCCGCAACAACACTTCGCCAGTGAACCCGGCTTTGGGCAGCCCCCCTCAGTTGGGCCCATGTGGTTCCAATGTCCTTTTCCTTGCTCTGTACTGTTCTTTTCCAAGTCTGCTTTGGTCTCCCAACTCTCCTCTTCCCGTGAGGATTCCAGTCAAGTGCCTGCCTGGAAATGGTGTCAGCTGGTTTGTGCAGGGTGTGTTCTATCTAGCCTCATTTTAATGTGCGATATCTTGGCTAGTGGCATTCTGGTTGTGTTTTTTTAATGACATTAGATGATTTTTATTTATTAAAAGCTGATCTGTTTGGAAATTATTAATGTTCTAAGAATGTCAAATGTTTTAGCATGGAAAAACATTTATTTTTATGCTTCAGATACAAAAACAACAAAAACTGTAAAAACCAATATAATATACAAGATGGTAAAGTTGTGTATTATATAAGCACATTTTGACTTTGTGGGCATTGCAAAAATATATTATGCAGTGTTTTCCAATTATGTAGAAATATGTGAAATCATGTAAGAAAGTTTAAAATCACAAAAAATTAGAGGGTCTGAAAATGTAAGAATATTGGTTAGAGGTCTTGTACATAAAACATTTAGTATTAAACTTGACACATTTCATCATTACTTGTTATCAAATATAAGTGAGTTTTATATGCAGAGACATGGCACCAATAATTTAAGAAGGTTCTTGACATCAAGGATCAGGATTTGTTTAGTAATAGGACACGTACATTGATGTGTACTTTTTTGTGATTTATTATATCTGGGGTCCGAAAACCCACTGCATAGTAAATACTGATATCATCTGGATCTCTATCAGTGTTCCTCCTGATGGGTTAACACACTGAATTTTGGCTACTGTTTTAAGGAACAGAAAGCTACAGCTGAATTAATCTGTTATACAACATTTTAAACTTTATTTTAAACATACTTAAGAGATTAAAGAAAAAATCATGTGTTGTCACCTTAAGCCCTGTAACGCTGGATTCATGTGGTTGAACAGAATGGACATTTTCAGCAGTTCTCAGGTCCCACAACTCCAATTTGCCACCATCTGAATAGATATTTATTATCTTTCATGGATAATTTATGGTCAGGAATTTTAGTTCTAGTATTTTGCAGATTGCATTTAATCAACTGCAAACTTACCACTTATCATCCAACTTCAGTGTTTCTGCCCTATACAGCAATCAAAGATGGGCATTTGATGATTTTTTTAAAAACATACATTCAAAACCTTAACAAATTTGATGTGATTTATGTACACTTGTTACAGTTATATATAGTAAAAACTCTCAACGTACCTGATGCTGTGACTAGCTTGTGTGCATGGTAACTATATCCGACACATGTAACAGAGTTGAATGTGTACACAGACTGCAGCATTTTACCTTGATATTACAAAGAAAGAAACAGAATTAAGTTACTGAGCTATAAGCATATGGAAAAATACTAAATGATTAAGACATTAAACTGGTGCAAAAAGTTTCTGGTATGTTTTTTATGCCAACTGTCAACCTATTATATTAAATTTCTTTACAAGTAATTACTTTAGTGACAACCCGGACAGAATAACCTTATGGAAACTACCAATGAAGTGACACTGATTAAAATGAGCTTTCAAGAACAAGGTCTGCAATGAAAACATCTTAGTGAGTTTTCTTGCTTGTTTTTGCCACTTGGTGCAGTGGACCTTATTCACCCAAGCATCATCTTGAAACTACAGTGAGACATCATGGACTGGAGTGGTGGCTACTGAAATATTTGAGCACTGATCTGTAATGCTGGATTTGGAATACTATTCATGTTCCCACGTTTAACAAAGAATGAAATCTTGAAAAAAGCACCATTAGACTGATGGTGGATTTCTGCTTCACTTTTAAGATGTTTGTGCATGTGAATAGTTTGCACATTGTGTACAATCTCTTACAGTTGTAACCAACCTATAAAATTTGCTTTGCCCATGTGCATGTATTGCAGTGTTGTACATATTCCTTATATTTGTGTCCCTAGCCTATATAATTTCCTGTTATATATAATTTGATTTTGAATTCTATATATCACATGCATACCATTCATTTATTAGCTATTTTTTAACCTCATCAAAGGTTTAATTCTTGTATAGTTAGTGAACTATACTTATATGTATTGTCATTTTAGTTATTTTAAACTTACTTAACAGTTTTCAAAAGTAATCCAGGCCTGCCATACACTCATCACACACACACCGAAAGCATTGTCTTTGTAGCCCCAAATTTCTTTAAGTTTAAAATTTTCTCAGTTTTTTTTATCACTTGCAAACAAACGAAACAAGGCCACCATATCATCTATATTATCACTTATACAGAATGGCACACAGTAGTGCCTGCATGATTTGATTTTCTTTACAGAGCTTTCGGGTATTATTCCTCTTAACCATGAGGTCTCATTTTGGAAAGCCAGAAAAGCTGTATGTGACTAAGGTTCATGCTTGACTAAGACTGATGATGATTGGAAAGCATGAGATAATTAAACTGTTCCTTTTTTCTGTTTTTGCATAGAAAAACTAACAAAAGGAATGTAAATTCAAATCTTTAAAATAAGTTTTACCTCCTGTTACAAATGATTGCAACTAAAAACAACTTACAGCTTGTTTTCTTTTTAATTTAAAGATAAGCTCAAATATATTTTACTTCAATGTTATGAAAGTACTGCCTTGAAACCAGGCACTGTATGTTCTAATTCGCTAGTTACTGAAATATGAGAATCACCAGAATCAAGGGACCATGTTCTCACGGTACAGTCTGTAGAGCCACTAATGATCAGGTGATCAGTTGGTGATGTCCCAAGAGCTTCAGCTGCAGAAAACAAAGTGGACTGGCAAAATGCAGCTTTTGCAAAGATGACCATACTTAATCTGTACCCTACCATATACATTTGTTACATTACCATTAATTTCGGCATGTTATTTTTCCAAATATTTACCAAAGTCTTTAAAATATCATTTTTAACAGCTTTAACAAAACATAAATGCTCAGTTATTTTTGAGGTTTCAGTATTTGTAATAAACCATTACTTATAGCTGTTTTTTTTTTAAATTTTTGATTCTTTATGTGCCTTATGAAGAAGATAAATCCACAACTGAATCAGGATCTTACCTAGAAAAGAAGACTCTTCTAGGGAAAGAACAAGGATACTTGTTACCGCCTCTGTATGACCACCAAAACTGCGTACCTCATCTTTTGTGTCCAAGTCCCATACCTTCAAGGTTGTGTCACGACTGCACAAGAATGGAAAACAGAAATGTTTTTTAACCAGTTCAAACTCCCATAAATTTTGATGTGCAACCTAATGAAGGTGTTAAGATCAAACACAAATTTTACATCGAATGGTAAGGTGCTAAATCTGCTTGTGTTAACTTGAAAGAGCCACTAAGCCAACAAATATGAAAGATATGAGTAAATTAAGAACTTGGCATTTCTCTGTCAAATCAAAGAGCCCAATTTCCATTTGATGGGCTAATAATAGTTCTATAAAACCACATCCTATATTTTGATGTGCCACTTCACTCTATCATTATGAAAAAAAGAAATGCCAGTAACCAGAGGTCATGTCCAGCCTTTTGATGAGCCACTGATCAGAAGTTTTATAAGATTGTGTCTTGTGTGTTAAAACTTAAACATGCCTTCCAGTGACAATCATGTTGCCAGCAAAAGAAAGGGACGTAACCAAGTCACTGTGGCCCTCCAATTCTGTCACCAGCACTTTCAGCTTCTTCCAGTCTTTCCGTGCATTTTTAATGGATTCTGCATCTAGAACCAAATATGCATATGTTAAGATCATTCTTGCAACAGATCTAAACCAATCCTTAGCATCTTCAGAAAATACAGCTTAGTCTTATGTTTCTCTGAAGGATGATGGTTAGTAATTCTTTTCACTAATGACTGATCATCTTGAAGCATTGTTTCTTATCTTTCTCTCCCCCCACTGCCCCTAGCAACCATTCCAGCCATGCCAGGAAGTAACTATCCTCACACTCCAAGTCAATGGCCTCTAGACTAAGGTGTCTAACCCTAACCCTGACCCCATCAGATAAACAGTTTAACTCTCTCCCAATACACCCAAGCTACATTGGTTTCCCAGATAACTTTATCGCTTTAGAGTTTTTACCTTTGGAAAACTGTTCCTCTTCAGATGCAACTTTTTCTTCATACATTTTACTTGGGTCACCTGAAGTATTTTTCTTCCTGAAAAGTAAAAAAAGGAAAAAAAACATCCAGGTTGTGAGATGTTATATATATAGGACTACAATTCCAGGTGTGTGAGGGAATGACTAAATACTATTAATGAAAGCAGTATTCTCATAAAACAGTTTGTATTGTTTGCAAGGGTCCTTCCTATGATGGGCTTGCATCTATGTCTATAGACTATTGATTGTGCGGATGAGCCTGTGTGAGTGTTGTAATGAAGTGTATTGAATGCTAGAATCAAATAAAAGTTATTCCATTGTGCCACAGTGCACTGTTACAATGAAAGGCATAAATCTCCATCTTTTTTACTTTCTCATGTTCAGTCCATTCATAAACAAAGTTGATGAGTTTGAGGCATAAGTCGGATGCCTGCAGAGTTCAAAGAAATGTGTCTCCTTGCTTTCATTTGGCTGGGTGAGGCTGTTTATGTATCAGTATAGTTTATGTATCAAAGGATTTGGCTATTGCACAGACAGATTTGCTGATCTTAGGATTGCATGGAACATTTTGACCATGTTCTCTGTCACAAAATGTTATGACACCGCTAGTTTCTCTCGTTTACACTCTTTCCGGCACACCAGCGGGTCCGACAATTGCGCGCTCTTTCACTCTTAATAATAAAAAAATGATTTGCCTGTACAAGTCTGCCTAACATTAATATGTATTTAATCAAAACACACAGTCACTAACACAATGGCTCTTCTTTTCTACTCACTTTTTACGAAGTGTACCTTATGCACTAATCAAAAACACACTGTCTTGGCAGTGGTTCTTCTACACAATCCTAAAACAAGAGTCCACCTCTCTCTAAATCCCTTGCTCTTCTCCTCTAGTACACTGTCTGGGCAGTGACTTGTTGGGCAGTGACTTCTCTCTTCCAACTCCCAAAAACACAATACCTCTCCCCACAATTAAGTATCCAATTTCACCTCCTCTCACCCTTTGCTCTCTCTCCCCCAGTCTCTCCTGCTGACTCATCTCTCCCTTTCCAATCACACCTCTCTTTCTTTTTCTTTTTAAACATCTAAACGTCAATCATTCACACCCTTTCGCCCTCGCAGGTGTTCAGTCCTAGTACTTGGTCTAGGTCCCTGATACAAAATAACAGGTGGGTACTGCAATAGACTGGTGTTACATTAATGAGGTAAGTTTGAGTCCACCTAAGAATGTAACTGAACCAATGGATGATTCTAATAGAAGATGGGAGTGTGAGAGGGGAATGTTTTATATCTGCTAGTCAAAGGGCATGTCAGTGCCGGTTTCAACCCCAGGATGTGGGTGTGTGACCTCCAGAAATTTACACAAGATTTTCAGCAAAACTTTCCAGCATTTTTGGGAAAAAACATAGTTTCATTTGCACTGGACCATGCTAACCTAACCTTAATCTTGTATGTGATTCATATCTATGCTGTTAAAACCCTTCTGAAGGTATGCACGCATGCTGAAAAAGCAATCATAATTTGTTACTGAACTGGTCTGTGGGGCTTCTCTTGGTGAAGATTAATGAATTTTCTGACTGACTCTCAGACTCTGCAGGCGGTAAGCCTTCATAGTGAAGTCTTTCACTGTTTCTCTCACTGTTATATTCATTTTCAATAGTAGTTGGACCACACACGTCTGGTTCATATGCTGGCTCATCGTACATTTCTTGCTTAACCAGGAGTTCCTGAAGCTGTTCTCTGAGTTCATCTTTTCGTGCAATCTGGCAAAAGAAAAAAGATTGCAACAAGATTTGTGAGACGGCCATCCCCAAATCTAATCTTCTAAATTATCCATTATTTAACACTTTTATTATTGATAAGCGTCGTTTGCAAAGTGTTTGATGTTATTGTTATATAGAAAGTACACGTAATGCATTTGTTGACATCATCTACACTTCATCATAGTTCACGCCGTATTTATGCATAATCGAATGATATTAGAAAAAAATTGGAACCGACCTTTTCTTCCTCTTGCTGATCTAATAGCCTGTTTAGTCTTTCCAGATTTTCAATCTGTCTTAACTTCTTTCTCAGCTTGCGTATTTCCGTTTTCATGGGGGCAGCCATTTTAATTCCGCAGCAAATGGAGGTTACCTACCCAGTCTCGATATTTTAGAAGTCTGTGAATGTGCACACACTGAGAGGCATATCATCTTCTGCCCACGCTCTTACTATGAATTTCTTATTAGTAGCGGGATATTTACTAGTCGAAACGGTCCAAACTAGTTCGTACTATATGGGAAATCAGTTTAAATAAAGTGTTCTCTGAATTTCGGTATTTGGGGCTGATAGGAATGTTTCGTGTAGTTTTCATCTTTACTTGAGTCTTGAACATGTGAAATGTATAAGCATTTACAGTTGAAAGGAAAAAGAAAACGCACAAGAAACGGGTTTGTTTCTGTATTCCCAATGGCCAAATAAGCAATAACAAGTACAGGCAGGCATGGCCGCCGAGAGCCTGCACGGGCCCCTGGGCAGACGATCTCTCCGAGCCCAGAGACGTGTTGCATAGGCGTAGCGAATCGAGCGAAGCTAGCCAATCGAGCCGAAAGTTTACAATCACACTTGAATTTTGACTTGCTATAGAGTATAGTTTAGATGTCAAAAAGCCCTTTCTGCATATATAACTTTCCCGTCTTGGCCCTGAAGTTCCGAGAATGGGATATAGGTGCCATCAAGAGCACCTACGTAACTCCCGGAACCAGCATTCTGCTGCCATTTTTCAGCCAGCTTTTCAAGGGCATCCCTTTCTGGTCATTGGATGACCTCGCCTTGATTAGCCACGAGTGTCCTGCAGATCAGCATAACACATCTGTGCAGTGAGCCCTTGTTCATGGCAAACCGATCGGCCTCACTGCGATTTGTCTGCGAAATGTCTCGATCCTTGTTTGCCAGCAACCACAAGGTGGCAAGAAGTTTTGTTCTGTTACTGAAACCTCGTTCTTGCGGTAAATGAGGTTCGATCCAAGCCTGGAGAACCTGAAAAAATTCACAAAAGATCTCTATGAAAGTTTGTGTTTATCTTGTTTGTGTGAGCATCATTGTAGATGCATTTATGCATTATGCATATACACTGTATATAAAAGACGTTCACATTCCCTATAATTGATCTTGGTATTTTTATTTATATTTTATTACCTTTTACTTGATTTATATTTTATTACATTTTACTTGATTTAAATTTTATTACAATAACTTACATCAAAGGCCTCCGGCAACATTCGAAAATGGGACTTGAACTCATACGTCGAGTATCGTGGGATGGTGACTTCCACGAAATCGACCACATGGGCGTTGGAGTTTTCCCTTTTCTCATTTGTGGAGGGCGCAAGCTCAATATTTATTTGCGCCAGTTTGGCTAAGACTTTGCAACATCGCTCAGCACGTCGGGGCCAAGCTTCCGAAACACGGAAAGCACTCAAATCTCGCCTCATGTCTGCCATCTTGAAACTCTCTTCCGGCTGCTCGTTGCACAGGGACCGCTAGCTTTCGCTAACCGCTAGATTCGCTAGGCTAGCTTTGCTCGATTCGCTACTTGCTATGCAACACGCCACTGGAGTAGACTTGAAATCGTAAATTATTTTCTTGTATGTAATATGCTTATAATTCGATTATAAATATCTAGATTTCATTTAGTAACGTAATATAGACTTCAAACATCAGGACAAGTGCACTATAGGATCTATATCACTACCTGAACATAGAGTTGTTTACATCTGAGTGGTTAGTAAATGACGAAAAATGACATTAAAGGTTCGAAGTTGTAGTACCCCGCTCCATAGAAAAAAAATCTCCAAAGTAATGAATGGTACATCAACCCTTCTTTAAAAGAGAAACGAAAAAGAAGAAGGAAAAAACAAATCTACTGACCTAGCCGGGCCCCCTTCACAGCCGGGGGCCGAGTACACCAGACCCACGCACCCTATCCCTCTCCTCAACTCCCTTCTTCTAAGGTCCCCGGGCAGGAAACGAACAACGCAAACCTCTCTTGTCTGTAAATCTTCGCCTCGTCACTGGCAGAGGGAAAAGTTCTGTACATGTCCTGATGTCCACTGAAATCTTTTCTTCAACAAATTACACGGGCAGGTAGATCAATCATGGTATCTACCTCATCTATTCAGACAGAGAAGGCGCCTGCATGAGAATAATGAAGAGGTTGTTCAAGTCGAGCAGTGTTATGCGATAAGAGACAAAATTGTAATGATCTATTATATCAGAAATCATATACAAACCAGATACAGTAAGTATGTTTATCTATATGGCTATTCGTGGTGTTACAATCGAATATATCTTCAGAAAGGCAGAGAAAGCAGGTTATCATTTTATCTAAGTTATTCGTGTTTGTTACAATCGATGATACCTTTCAGAAAGGCAGAGAAAGCAGGTTATCATTTTAAATAAGTTGTTCTATATTTGTAGCAATTTCGATGGTGGTGAAATGTACAGAGCGTTGTCGATGGTGACAGAGACAACTTGTGTATAACTATAAACATTTCATCATCTTTGTTCAGAGGAGAAAAATGTGATGAACTTTGATATAAGTTCAAAAAAAAAAAAAAAAAAAAAAGCAAAATCTTACGGGTTAGGGACATACTAAACAGAAAAAAGACAATAAAGTCCAGAAGAAGAAGAAGAACAACAATAATAATATTAATTAATATTATTAATAACACTTCTCCTCGTATCCGACGAGCTCAGCTTTATATGTAGAATAAAAAAAACAAAAAAACGAAAAACAACAACAACAAACCAAAACAAAACAAAAAAAACAAACAAATATAGTAGCAAATGTACAACAGCAAAAGTCGGGGAGCGAAGCTGAGAAAAGGACTGGATGAATTCGCGAAAGAAGTGTATGTGTAGGTCTATATAAGTCTTCAAGGTTACCTTTGAAAGCCTCGAAGGTACATTACTGCTGCACATGTAAGTGAGAATTCAGTTAGATACTGGAAATATTTGTAATATTTTGCAATAATTATATCGCGAGGGAAAAATCTGTTGTGGGCCAATGATTATAAGATGTTGCACAAACCGTTTGAGAGATGGCTTGTATGACGTCACCAACGTTCTCCACCACAGCCTAATATTTGCAAATAAGCATCCGACATGTTCCCTACATATGTGAGCCTGCTCGTGCTCCACTTCCGAAAGGCGTCTACACCTGTCGAAACCTGAACGAGCACTGCACATCAAAGAAAGGAATAACTCTTCCAAATCTTCAGTCCTAGGGTTTCCCGATGACATTTGTCACGAACCTGATCGCAGTGCTCATGTAAAAATTGAAGCCTGCGCGCTCTTCTCAGGACAGTTACCCGAACGCACGAGAAGCGTCTGGCACCAAGCAGCAGCGTAGCTGAAGAGGATGGTTAGGAAGGCACTGCATCAGTTATCTGCAAGACGTATACAATGACTTGTATTCTCGATCCTGTCCTCGGTCCATCAAATACGTTATTATAGTGCTGAGAAGTGAAATGCATGAAATTGCGAGTCTTCACGTGAAAGTACACTACATTCAACATCCGTGAGAGGTGAGATTGGGGTTTGCATAAATTCGTGTTTAATGGTTAATTATATGAATGAATACTTGGCAGAGAGAGAGAGAGGGAGGGAGAAAAGACTGCCACAGCCAGGTGCGCACTGTAGTATTTTTTTTTTTTTTTCAGTTTGCAGAAACATTCAATTAACGGAACTTGAAGGTTGCTACAACTGTACTGTAAAGCCTGCAAAAAGATTTTCTTCTTTTTCTCCCATGTGCTGCAGAGATTGTACAAGGCCTGTGAGATGAAAAGAAGTGACATGGACTTTAGCAAACTTCAGAAGACAGCCTAATTCACAGACAAGAATGGTTGCCGAAGAGCCAATATCCAGAATCGAGACCTTGGTGATCGTTAGACCGCTGAAGGTAAGGGATACATCGTGCAGTTTTAGTCCTAACTACTTCAAATTTCACGTTAACTCAAACCCCAGGAGCTGTTTGGGTCTCCATTTCGTACTAACTCCGACTTTTCGGGGGTTGTTGTCATTGTGTGCATGTTGTTTGTTTTCATCACATGCCGCACATACGACACAGTTTTGACTCCCAACGCCCAAGACAGTGTCGCGGGGAAATTCGTGGAATTGTCAAATTATATAAGCTCTTCCATCATTCATTCTTCCCCCTCTCTCACCCCTTTCCAAATCATCAACATTTCTCGGAAACCCTTCAAACAAAGCTTTCATGTTTGTGAGAACGCAGTGTTTTGAAGTTCGTTATGAATTGTCGAAAATGTCGGGAAGAAAGTTGGTGCACACAGACTTGTTGGTAAAGTACACAAGAAGACTCAGAGTGATGTGTAATGGTCGGAATTCTAGAAGCTGTATGCCCTTCTCCAGATTCCTAGGGTTGGCGGGGTACGCAACACTGGTAAATGCCACTTGTCTGCTTTATGGCCAGAGCATTGGCATTATATGTATACGTATATATCCTCGGAGATGATTCTCGATGTGCACTGCATGACAGGAGCAGATCCTCACACTGCTTTAGAATATGTAACACTTCAGTGTATTGTGTAAATCCTCATAAAATGTTTTTATACAACACCGTGCCACAGGATTTATATCTATATATACAATGTATTATATGACTAAATACAAAACTATACGATACACTGATCTGCAATACAGTGAAATAATATACGATGTGTCTACAATACAATGTGACGTGATGTAATAAATCAGATTTTGAAGACCTTCATGCCAATATATTTTTAGTTTATTTCGCCTTTTCTTCTGCTTTATGACAAGTATATTTGTTCCTATCCTTCGTGTTTTTGTTGTCCTGACAGTTTTGACGGATTCGCGCACATTTTTCTTCTGTTGATCGGCCTGATTTTCTCTGACATCCTCTTGTCATTCTTAGTTTGTCGGTATTCCTGTTAGCACTACACATCTTTGTGTATCTAATGTGCTTTGTCTCGACAGGCCGTAGCTTTAGTGTTGGCGGCACTAGCGCTGTTGCTGATGTCGCTGTCGCTGGCAGCAACCTCGTGGCTAGAAGCAAACAGTGCATTCGAAGGACTTTGGGAGAAATGTCACTACCACGATCATGACCCAGATAGGGTCAACTGTGACTTTACTCGGTCAAGAGGTTTGTATCCCTTTTGTTCTAACCATGAACCGGTTGCATGATGGTTGACATACTGTGAGTGTATATGCCAAAGGCAACTATAACCAAAGTGCTCGCAGTTATTTAGTGACGTTATGTTTGTACACAACTACACCCAATTAACGTATGGTCTCGGCTCTCCTATTGGCTAAACTCTTAAAGCCGTCACCACGTAAGCATACCCGTGTACATTTGTGGACACTTTCTGTATAAGGGAATTTCGCAGTCGTTTATCTCGGGAACGGAAGGTTCATCAAGATTCAGGGAAGTAGTATCTTGCACATTAAATAAAAATACCACGCAAGTGACGCCACGAGCTCTGAAACCCAAAATTCACTATCACAGGCTGGCTGCACGCATGTCGAGGACTGTGTATCATGGCCAATGGTTCTCTGTCTTACTGGCATCATCGTCACTTCCGCTGGGCTTCGCAGCGTGAACGCGCAGCGGAGGCCTCGTTGCTACATGGCCGCCATGGTCATCTGGTTCGTTTCTGGTATGGACTTGGGAAACCTTTTTGTACGATCTCCAGATAACAAAACAATATTCCTCCAGAAAATGAGGATTTCAAAATGTGTATGTTTACACAGATCTTGAAGACAACGATCGCTGGTGTGATAAAACAAAATAATTTCATAAAGATCCCTACATCGTAGACTAGTTTTTACAATTTTATTTTCTTGCAAGGACCTTTATTGTCTAATACGATGTACTGCAAATTTTCATATGAAAATATCGATAAACATTTGCCTAACGTATTCGACAATGGATCTGGCAAAGAAGGCCTGTCGGGGGTCGTGGCGAAGGGGATGTAAAAATTAAATTTCTTAGTGTAACAGGACACGCTAATTTGATGTCTTTCGTAGTCACTTGTTCTCTTCTGTCAACAGTGGGAATAGAGCTGATGTCGCTTCTAGCGTTTCCCATCAAGTTCCTCGAAGAGATTTCGGAGCAAGCTGAAGTGCATTGGCACTTTGGATGGGGCTACTGGGTGGGCTGGGCCTCCGCCATCTTCATCTTCGTCTCGGGACTTCTGCTTGTCATTGACAAGGACGCCGAGGAACTTGTCTACCGCGAGATCACGAGCAAAAAGAAACAACTTGGATCTAACGAGGAAACCGAAGCTGTGTAAGCACGGGATTTTTAGTGAGCTTGAGCCACCGTGTTCTGGTACAGCTCAGCCCGAAATCCAAACCATTTGTCGGCAGTCAAGGGACAGTAGACCACCGAGAAAATCGTCTATCGCGAGTTATTTCCCTTTCGTCACATACTGGTTGCGGACTCTGATGACAAAAAAAAAAAAAAAGGGCGTGCATATATAATCATAATTGACTTGAATGTAAACGGACAACTAGTGTTGTGGATAGAAAGAACACCATTATAGCGGGCAACGGCAGAGCTATGACATCTAGTCACAGCAGCTTGTTGTCAGACTGCTGCAAGCAACGATCAGCCTCCCCCCCCCTCCTTGAGAAGACCAGAAGCGGTCTTAGCCTAAATGGTGGCAGGTTCCCCCCTCCCAGCTTGCAAGAGTACAAGTCCTTCCTCCCCCAATGACACCTCATTCTCTCTGTTTGAATTAAAGTTACTGAATGTTGTCAGATTATTGCCAGATAATTTTAATAACTCATTGGGGTTGGCAAGTTTTGCTGAAAGCTGGACAGAGCAGATCTGTTAATGCAAAACACTGCCCTGGCACTCTATTTTCCCCCTCATTTCCGTTATAAACCTCATAGATAAAAATCTCAGATATGAGCTGCATCTTACCTCCCGTTCCCTCTGAATCATCAACTATACCTTTGTTAACTGTTGTTTGAACGACTCTCAACTGCAGCCCATTCACACTCACGTGGATCTACCCACCCACTTATATTCAATTAACGTTGAGTCTGAAAAGTCAATCTGAATGAGAGTATTTTACGTGTGCCAGACGTGCAACCACTGTGCTATTAAAGTGCACACAGATAACAGCCTTCACTGGTTACATTGCCCATTGTTTTTGACAAAGGGTGGCAAAATAACACTTGGTACTGTATTTCCCAAAATAAAAAAAAATAGGAAGAATATTTTGTCCATAAAGATTCTAATGATAGAGATTTATGTTGCTGTAGAAAAATAATTAAGAGGACAGTGTTGTATTCCAGTGAGGTTGAGTATATGAGAAGGAATAGACGAAGATGATTTATATTGAGTAAGGAAAAGCAAAAAGGGGAAGAGAAATGGCAGAAGAGCAGAATAAGAAAGACTCATGCACCAACCAAAGAACATATTTTTTTTTTGGTAGTTTAATTAACACAATTGTTCCATCTATTAAGTGTAGTCCTTTGTCACTGCCCACTGACACAACAGCAGCAAGCATTACACACTAAATATCCCAGGTGTGGTGGATTAATATACAACAGGTGAAAAACGCTGGCCATTCACATGCACCAAGTCATCCAATCATTCACTACTGGCATCCCAAGAACCAACTAAAAAAGACTGTCCTGGTAGCACACAGCACTGTCTTTATGTACAAAACAACGGCAAAGCATAAAATGGACCACAAACATAAAGGTATTTCCCGTTGTAGGAGATTAGAAGATATGATTAAGGTAAAAGATGGTACTATCAGGCTATGGGCATGTGTACATCAGGCATGACAGGAAATACGGTACTGAGTATGGCAAAAGGTAAGAAAACAATTTTCAAAAGAATTTAACAGAACTTCGTTTTTTTAAAAATAAAACTTGATAATAAAGCACGTATCACATACATACATGTGTAGACACACACATTCATTTATACTGATTTGCGTACTATTTACATCAAAAGAGTAGAGCAGAAAATCTTTTAAATTGTGTCCATACAGAAATGTCTGGTCTTTGCAACAGCTGATAAGAAAAATGCAGTACCCATTAAGTTCTACTCCCCCTACCCTGCCAAATAAAGCCAAGGGTAGAATATTTATGGAAGAAAGGCAACTGGCTTTCACATAATGCAATGCTTTTGTTGTATAAATATTAGAAAATGAACTATTAGTTGAAAACTGCTTACAGAAACAAACATGATGATGCAATTAGAATAAAAACAAACAAAACTGCAGGATTTTAACATTCATCCTGGTCATTGACTATACCACCACACAAGCTGCATACATAGACTGCATCTCATCACGTAACTTATTAAACACCATACAGTATAACCACAGTTTCTTTAAACCAGAATCTTTCAAACCACTCAGCACTAACCCAAAACCTCTACACCCCTCCCCCCCAACAAAAATAAAGCAATGGTGTGTTTGTGAGTGATCATAAACTCCTAATCTGAAAGTTTTCTTCTTTATCAAAGCAGGTGTACACAGGTAGACATGAGTGACAAAATCAAATTTGTGATTTTTTTAAAATTTTGGATGTGATAAAAAAAAAAAAAACCCAAAACAAAACCAAAACAATATTACAGAATTAAAACAGGTTATCATCTTCATGTACCAACCCCCCCCCACCCCTTTTGCAAAAAAAAAAAAAAACCTGACGAAAAATTACATCTAAACATGGAAGCATACACATATACACATATTCTCACTCTCTTTCTGAGCCTAATGCAACAAATGTTTTTTAACGGATCAACTGATGCCACTGATGTCAGCTAGTGACTACACATATCTGATCATCATCAAGCAGAACCCTCAAAGGAAAGAGTTTTTATGTTAGCCGTAGGTTTATTATGTGGAAAGTGGTCTACAAATATTCATCGAAATAATAAACACATCATCTGATAAAACAAAGTAACAAAATATATCAATAAATCAGGAAGTCTGTATTGCACAAAAGTGAACATGGCCAACACAAGCAATACTGCATCAAAACATAAATGACTACATCAGCTTGGCAAAAGATAAACTTTACAGTGCTGCTTTACACATGTTTACAGTCTAATATAAGTTGCAGTGCTGTTCAAGTGTGTATATGTATACTTAGATATTATGTACACTACAGATTACACTGTGCTACTCTACATCAGCACAATGTACGACAATCAGATATTACACGCAAAAAAGAGAAATAAAAGACAAAATCCATCTACACCATAAGAACATGCCTTGTGGACAGAACAATGTGAAGGTGTGGGATTTATGAATGAACATAAAAAAAAAAATTCTGGTTGTATCTTCATAGGTCAAACCATTCTCTTTGTTCCCATATTGCCACCAAAAGCAGAAAAAATTCCTACAGTCACTTTACAATCTTCTTCTCACCAGTTTGTATCCTTCAAAATCTGTTTATGCAGAGACCAAGAAACAGTCACTGCGGTAAGATTAAGGAAGTCTATCATCAACTTCTGTAAAAACTTAGTCTCTCACTTTTGTATATGGTATTCTGTTTATAACATCAATGTGCTGGCTGGGGGGTGTGTGAGTGGGAGAAAGTGTATCTGAACACAAGAGAAAAGCAAGAGAGGTGTAGGGAAATGAGAGGTGTATGTGAGAGAAAGAAAAGGGAAAGTAGACCTTTGAAATGGCAGCATATAAACAACCAAACAAAAAAGCAACTACTAAGAGAACATATAGGCAATTAATGCATGTCAGACGATTTTCAACAATTATGCAGGCAATATCCCAGGCACTTTACTGAGCTTGCTACTTTGCATAAGCACCACGCACAACCTCATATCATGAGCACGCAGCCTGTGGATAACTGTTTAAAAGTGTTGTACACCAGAGCAATAGCAAAAGATAAAGATGCATATAATTAAAATCAATATGAGATTATTAGATAAGGTTGACCCTGAAACATTTAAAAGTGTGCTGTTAAGTGTATAGCCAAAACAGTTAAATTGAGTAAGATGAAATCTGCACAGAAATAGATCTGAATATAGAGATATAGTAAGGAGCTCAAGTACTGGTGAAAGTTTAGTCTTTGAAAAGGAACATATCCAACGAGATATGACAAAATGACAAAATGTTTGGAGATATTTTGCATCATCTAATAGCTAAGTTGTACTGTACACAGATGAACTTTAAACAGGTCAAACAAATGAAGCTTTTAGCATAAAATGGCATAGCCATTATAAGTTAGAGTTGGGTACACAGGTGACATGCCTTTATTTGCCTGCATGTGCAACAAAGTAATGAATGTAAGTCAACTGAAGCAGACACTCTCCACATGCTATGCATGTCAGTGTTTAGACTACAGGTTTTTGCCTTAAACCAGTAAGATCAATAACATATTAAATGATTCTAAAATATGTTTAAAGGGGTTGTATACTTTAACATCTTGTTTAATGGTTTTTGTTAAATGATGCTTATGTTATAATTTTGTCCACACACTTCAAATCAGTTTAACTGCACACATATGCCTAATACAATGAAATGCGTTTAAACACTGAAAACTTGGTTGTGAATGTATTTTTAATAGCTGAAAAAAATATATTGAGCAGCTGGACTTCTTTGGGAATGCTATGCTTGCCGTTTGTGCTTGTAAAATATTAGAAAATAGCCTAAAATTGTGTATAACAGGCCTGGGGAAAGAAAAATGTAGTTTTCTCTAGTGCTGAATGCTTCAGCAATGCACACATTTTTCAAACACAAATTATACTAAACTACAGAAAGAACAAAACCTTTCAAAACAAAATTATGGCGAAACTTTAAGAAAGGAATTGTTTTCAGTTGCAAGTTGAAAATATATCCATTCACATCCATTAATTTAAAAAAAAAAATCATCCATTAAAACACATTAAATCTGAACCTAAGTCAAGGAGAAGAATCTTCCCAAACCACTATGTGTTTATTTCTACAACATTAAGTAAAATAAAATCAAACACTCATCCCAGTTCTTTTTTCTACAAGTTAATAAAAACGCCATTATCTGATGGATTTCTCTGAAATCCTGTCAATAGTCATTCCAATGCTATTAGTTCCTTCACACCAATGGGAAAGTGGAGAAGCACAGACCAGCAGAACCAAGCCAGAGTAAGATCACTGTGGCAGGAAGAATATTGAGGGCAACATCCCAAATGCAAACTGCTCAGGATTCCCAATTACAGGATGTTCCTTTAGGATTACCACTGGTGAAGTCATATACGTCAGCAGCCAAATATTCTATGTGGCTAGTTCTAATACATATTCCATATCTCTCCGATGCAAAAGTTGTTGATGGAAGACACCATCAAAAAGATGCTCCCATTCAAAACTAACTGTGGATCTTTCGTTGCAAATGGAAGAAACTGTCACTTCTACATGCATGCTATGATATGACTGCGTTTATGTACATCACAAGTATGAAGATTAAACATCCAGTGATTCCGGGCTAGAGGGCAAATGCTGTTGAGGCTGCTGTTGGTACCACTGATGCTGCTGTTGATGGTCCTGCTGCAACAGCAGATCTGCTGCACGATGCACATCCCAAGCAGATGCCATGAGAGCTCTTTTGCAGGTATGTACATCAGCCAGGTGTAATGACAGCAGCTGTTTGAGGCGGATGTACTTGATGGCTTGACATAGGTCCCACCGTGTCTCTTCCAGTGCCCTTCTGCACTCAGCAGCAGTCACCTACCACACAAGATCACATTTATTTTAAAAAAGGATACAAAGAATTATGTTTGGCCTTAATAAAGCTTCCGCTTTTCTAGGTCCCTGATTTTAAGTCCCTTAATATTTTTGTACAGAAAAAAGAACCTTCAACTTCCCCTGTCTGATTTTAACTGATGAAATATTCTACAATATTCACTGAAAAATATTCTAGCTCTCTTTCATGTTTGTCCCCCAACTTCTCTCTTGTTCACAAATAAGCTGCACTGGTTTATAAGCTGTAAATATATACAACTTATTCAATGGCCAGGTCGATCGCCTCCAACTTGAAAGCTGCATCGTAAGCATCCCATTTTAGGCATGATAAGGGCGTGTGCTTGAGCAAATGCTTTAACTGTATGCGGCTTTGATTTAAAAATGTGAACAGTTAACCCTGTAACAACGCAAACAGTTAACACTTTAACATGAAGCTCAATAAAATATTAATCAGAATCGAAAAAAATCTGCAAAACAAACTGCACTGCTGTTTAAGCCACAGGGTTTAAAGCTGAGGAAAAACGCCGTGACTTATAATCTGAAATTTATGGTAATCTCTCTCTTAAATCTGAACACATGATATTTTTATATTCTCCCACACTGCAGCTTAAGGGTTATAATAAGCCTCCATCTTTCTTTGTAAAAACAACCAACCCCAAATGAATAACAAAAAGTTGTGCCTCCTTCAAGTAACTAACATCACAAAGGAAGCAGCTAAACTCAAGTGATGGCGGCAGTCTCTTTGATGCTTACCTCACTGTCAAGTACTTTCTGTAGAGTTTCTACCTCTTCGCAGTTCTTCTCCCTGCTAAACAGAAACATTACAACATGTTATTTGGCACTGATCTATCCAGGGTTGGGGGTGGTTGGAGGGAATGGGCAGGCACGCATTTTACACACAGTCATGATGGCATGAGAAGAGAAGAAAAATAGCATATCATGTAAAAATGTCATCTAGCATCTATTCACACCCATGTACAAGCACCTACTCACAGTACATAAAGTTGGGGGACTGAGCAATAAGGGGCATAAGATGGACAGTCGCCCAAGTTTCTATAAATAACTGGATGACTTAGAAGTATATCAGTAAAGAAATATGGAAAAATAAGTACAGACACATGTTGAATGAATTGGTAATGATCAACAACTGTGAACAGCAAGAAAACATATTCACATGGAGCTACTATGATTTATTTAGTCATTGCATAAGCTTAAATAAAGCTACATTTACTTAAGTTCACGGCAATTTTCTTATCAAAATTACTCTTACAAGCCTTACGAAATACTTTATCCATTCATGCTTTGCATAATTTTTTAAAGGAATGCAGCTGAAATCACTTGGTTGTACCATCATACTCAGTGACTGCCAAACACATCTTGTATCACATAAAAGAATACTGTACATAAAAACATTATCAACAGAAAAAAGTTACAATTATCAGAAATGTGACACTTGATGCCATTCAAATATATATATAGTTCCCTGAATACTAAAAAAAAAAAAAAAAAAAAAAGAATAACTAAACATTCTTTGAGTCACAATAATTAATTTTATTTTTGGCCTGTTACCAAGTGATCCTAAACTGAAAAAAGAAATCATGGATGATATTTTTATATAGATTTTGTTTATATTCTGACAAAATGGCAACTCCCCCACCCCCACCCCACTGGAAAGAAATTACAAACCACCACAATCACCAACCCAAAAGTTATCATTTTATCTCTGTAAAGCATGAAGGACCAGGACTAAAAATTTATCTAAGCTGTTGCTTTAAAGTTATATTAAAGCTGATTTTAATGATCAGTAAAACCATAAAGCAGCATAACAAATCTAATCAAGTCGACTGTGAACTTTTATAAATGCAAATGACATAAAAATCATGCTTACAAAAATGTAACATGAACAATACAGAAAAATAAATTATTTGCTCATTTGTAATCACAGGTCAAATTTGCATGGTCATGATTAGAAAAAAAGCACAAGCTCTTAAATAAAATGTCAAACATTTAAAAAATATATATCTAAAATTCCTTTTCTAACTTTTTATTAAACATACACATACAATCCATCATAAAACACCCTCAATTTATAACCTTGGAATTTCCATTTTCTGGTACTTTATAATGCACAATATTGTTTTGTTTATCCTCAAGGAAGGTCTAGAAATGTAGCCAAGTAGTTAGTGGACTAGACAACTTCTGTGGTGTTAACCCCACATATTACTTAGGCTAAGGATTTCATGTAAAGAGGGTTAATCCCAAGTGGTACTCGGACTTGAACCTTTTTACAAAATGTCAAATAATGCCAAGGAGGCTAAGACTACTTTAATCCTGATTGGCCAATGTGAAAATACTTTGAATTCTGCTGCTGCTATTGCACATGCAAAGGCAAACCTTGCTTAAACCATCAGCCTCTATTTGATCAACAGCACAAATATGAAGATGATGGCAATGTCATGATTACCATGATCAACAAAGAAAATGTATGATATTAAAAAAAAATTACATGTTTACTGTTGGACCTGTTAACTACAAAATAAGTCCAGTCAGTGATGACTGGTGCACAAAGACATGCTGTAAGTGGGCATAGCATATCTTTACAATAGCATATGCTTGCTCAATTATGCATGATAACAATGAAGATACTGTAGATGAATACAGCATATATAAATGAAAATCTACATTAACAAAAAATCCCAGAAAATGAGATGGGTGGCAGTGGAAAGGAAATAGTTCCCCCCATTCTTAAAAACTACCCACTATATCCAGTTATCAGATTAACATGCAGATCCACCACCACCACAATCTAAAATATTTATAATTTTATAATCTGTCTATACTCTAAGCAGAAACATACATGTTGAAAGTGTATTCTGATGCTGCTATGTAGAACAAGTGCAGCTACAGCAGTGTTGTGTTGAAAAGGGGATGATAGAAAAAAAAGGAAGTCATAGAGTTCAAGATCCACCTCTCCCCCACCATATGCTCTGAAAATATCAACATCCTTTCAACTAAATGCAAATCTGAAAGAGTACAATCTGGAAAAGTTGCTGCAAATTTTTATTTGCAGTATACACTGGATTGCTTTCAATATCAAGTAGAGAAAACAGCAATTAAGACATTGTAATGTGGCAATCACATGAAACTTCACAAAAGCAGGGTGAACATGTCCACCTCACAAGGGCCTACAATGGGTAAAGATGGTTCCTGACGTTTTCTAGGAGTGCTGTGCTCCATGAAAACAAAGAAACAGGAAAGATAGATGCAAATTCAGCCTATCCTGTGACAATGAGTGACCAATAAAGAAAAACAAAAGCATTTAAGAAATCCTTCTAGGACAGCTATGAGGATAACCATACTGATTATGTAACAGTGTGTACAGGATAATGAAAGGATGCACATTGTCTTAAGTGTAGTCTTAATAGAAATGTTTCTCAGTTATCCTCAACTGGTAAGTCAGCAGAAACATCAAATTAAAGAGAAGTTGATGTGCTCAATGAAATACTAAGAAGCAAGATTGTATTACACCACGAACTTATATTCATGATTACACCAAACACTCTCTTCTAACCCCCCCACCCAAAAACAAAACATCACAGGCATGGATGTAGGGTAAGTACTGGTGGATGTAAATAAAGCAGTGATGTTAGGTTTAGTAATGCATGCCTCCCTTCTCCCCCACATACACCTAGTGACTAGGCAAAGCTCAGTGATTCTCTTTCCCCCTAAATATTAATGAATACAAATACATTCCCACCTCCTTGATATACAGATACATATATACATCACCAAGCTTAGAAATAAATCAAAACCACAGGCATCAAGATTATATTAGCCAATTAGGCATAGCTGTAAACAAATATGAGATAATGTGAGGTTGACATTCTGTGCATGGTGATGCCTAGGTTTGTATCTGTAAACAGGAGGGAATTCACAAAACCCTGTCTCAACCCACTAGACCTTTAAGGCAGTGTTCCTAGTAGCTAATGTACTCATAATTGGAGCCATTTCTCGTGTGCACAATTTTCTCATGATTTTATGTGAAGTTTTAAAGTTGAAGATTAGCAGTCTCAAATTCTTGCCTATGACCTGTGCCATATGGCTATAGTAAAAGCAACCAGCCTTTTCTAATGAGTAGTTTACATTTCATGATTTATATTTTGACAGCAATGCATCTTAAAGTAGGCACCCAAATGATTTGTGAATGTGAGTTATGAAATGTTTTCAACTGCTTAATGAGCATGTTTTGTGGCTCAGTTAATTTAATCAATGTCTGCTCATGCGAGTTATACAGTCAGATGTGCTTTGCCTAGTTCCGTACCTTTGCTCTACCACAATTCACAGAATCTGCATTGCCATTTACAATAATAATGGATGCTGCTGACCTAATTCTGTCCCCCCAAAAATGAAAGGATTTGATTCACTGAAAGTAATGACAGCAATGCTTGCTTAACCTGCTGTCAGAACCAGCAAATTCCTTATTCACACAGCAATGATCACAGCCTGATCACCTTATAATTACCATCACTAACTCCATGTGCTTAATAAATTCTACTGGGTGTGATGTTGTTAGCTTGAGGTGACTAATTCAGTGCACCCACTGTACCTACTGATATGTGTGTTTGTAGTAAAACCTTTATCCACTGTGGTTAACATGTATATGTACTCATCTGTACACTGCTAGAACACGAGCACCTACAAATCTTACATGCTAATTGCCCTTGCAGATTAATAAAGTTGTAATATATATATACCATGATTGCTGCTGCCAGCTTAATCTCTTCATTGTCATGGAGAAATAGTGTTAGTCTTAAAAACACTTAACAGCATGCATTGTGATTAAACAAGTGTGCATCACAACACAGAAAATTAGATTGAGAGCACTTCTGATTACGATCTGTTACTACACAATGTCCAGCGGATTGCATGCAATAAAGTGCTAAATGCAGGAATATGTATTATAGCATGCTTATGCTCTCTGATTTGTCTAAGAAAAAGATGATGGCAAAAGGACAGGGACTTTACATGCTATACACATACCAACTGAAACACATGACATTTTACAAAATGTATGTTTTTTTCTCTTTTAAAACAATCACATTCCTACACATATAATAGTGCAGCTTAATGTGCAATGCATACCTGTGGAGATAATTTAAAAAAAAAAAAAAAGACTTCATGACCATGCAAACAACTAAAAAAAAAAAGGAAAGATAGTTTTCTACTATTTTTTAAAGTTTATTATTATTTTTTTTTAATTTTGCAAAAAAGGACTAAGCAAAATAGTGCAAATGAACAATGCAAGTAGGAGAAATAAATTTTGAAAACCAGTTAGATTTAACTCTTCAATTCCATGTTGTCTCCTTCATGCACTTTGTTGGCAAGTCTGTTTTTCTGAGTATGATAGTACCATAGAACAGAAACACTTACACAAACACACAGAGAACTTGGACAACATCAAGAAAAAGCATCTCACAAGCTAAAACAAGCATATCATTAGGTAAGAACATCACTAATTTCTAAATGGGATGATAAATGGAGAGGGCACTGGAATGGGTGCTTTGCATGGAGCCAGCAACTAAGGCTGCATCACAGCAAAGCCTGTAAACAGGTGTCACATGAAGAGAAAGAACAGCATGCCCAAAATTAGATTTGACTCCAGGACAGCCTATCTATCCTCACTATATTGGCAACTGGGATGATAAATGGAGAGGCAAGGAAGAAGTAACATAATCAACATTTTAGTCTCATTAGGGAGGTGCCAGCACCGATAACCTAACCTTTTTCTATGATGAAAAACTTTGTACATGTATATTTGATGGGTTAAGTGAATGCAGATAAACATGAAGGAGAGGGCAGAGACTGTAATGGTTAAAAAAATGAGACTGAGGATTATGGACTGTTCTTTCCATGGGTGATAACAAGGATTGCATGCTGTAAAACTGTAAAAGCAAAATGAAAAAAGAAAAAAAATCATGCCCTTCTATTTTAAGCTGGATCTTCATGCCTTCTTTGTTATCGCTACTGGGGAAAAAGCCTATCACTACTTGCATCAACACTTCAAAAGCATATCCATTTTTATCTTTTTCACACCCACAGACTTTGTTCTCAAGTCTTCAGTTTAGAAACTATGGTGATTTGGAGAAGAAAACTGCTTTGTGATGGTCTGGATATTCTGCTGATGATTTGATCTAGGTGTTTGATTATTGAGCTATTGTGCTCCAGTCCAATGACTGAACATCTGTCTCATTGACATCTTGATTTACGAATGTCATCAGGCAAAAGAGAGACCTAGCAATCCCACTAACTTTACAGAACCACAGGAATTTTGTGTTTTAATGCACGGAGGGCCTTTTGGGTGGGAAACCGTGCTGTAAAAGCTCACAGCATTATCATTGCTATAACAAGTCTATAAATCTTGAATTTGCTATTTTATATTTAACTGGCTTGACACCCTGGCTATTTACTTCATAATCCTGACCAAAAGCTGCATAACAACTACAGCCGTGGTTAGACCCAGTGTGTCAACATTATTTGCTTCTCAGAACAACAGCAATCTGAGATGTCCTAGCCAGGTTTGCTAGCTATTAATATAGATAAATGAATGTAACATGTAAGGAAATGAAGAAAAACTACTCAAACTAAATATGCAATAACAAAACCACAACTAAAAAAGATGTGGTTTGTCAGATTTCTCATTATTATTAGTGAACATAAGCCACATTGTATTCAACATTCAGTAAAGATCTTGCACAATTCTGATAGTTTAAAATATACTATTTAATTTACAATGCAATGTGGATTAATAATACGTGTACTGATTAAATATCTATAAAAACAGTTTTTATAACTTTAAGCTTTGTCCTCTAAGGATAGCAGATGGGATCATATTCGTTAACAATAAAATATAATTCAGAAAACACCAAATAAAGCAAAGGATGTAGACAAATAATGTTAACAGTCAAAAAAAAAAAAAATTTCAAGCATGATGGAAATGGGGGGAGGGTGGAACCAATGAAAACTAGAGACAGATGTGCAGGAAGGAACTTACAAACTACAAGATGCCCCTCAGGAACGGTCCATATTGTGAGTGATAGCAAACTAATTAGTACAGCTGTATATGGTCTGCGCATAGCGCTTTTAGGGAGCACTTCAAAAATGCAAGACTGACACACTAACTATACTGCTTGAGACAATTTGCATCGTCAATGGTGCTAGAAACTCCTGGCCCAGAGGGGCTATGGATCATTTGCTTAGACCAACTCAACCAAGCAACTACCAAGTGGATAAGGGTGGAGGACAGGGGTCAGGGGATGAAATGGGGCAAATGAGAATTACCTATCCAGGCCAAAGTCAAGCAAGTCTTCATAGCTGACATTATCCGAGTTCTTGTAGTTTACCAGCAGTAGAGGTGAGACCTCCTCCGAGCTGTGGGAAGCGTTGCTGGAATGGGTTCGCTCAAGCACGTCAGAGAGAGAGACTGTTTGTACCCAAAATGGGTCCTGTTGGTTATAGAAGCCTAGCTGCTCTAGGCTACATTCAACGTTGTGGGGGGCAAACTTGGCCCGGGAGGCTCCCCCAGATGACTTGCCCCCCAGCTGGGACCTGTGCTCCCTAGACGAAAGGTAGCAGGGGCTGGCCAAAGATGATGGGCTAGCAGGGCCATCATGGCTGTTAGGGTGAAACACGTTATCGCTATCACTAGCATCAAGTGCAGCCATATCCACGCCACAATACTCATGATCTGCAATGGTGGAAGGTGGCATGCTTGGGGCTTGCCTGGGAGAGTGGGGAGCGAGGGTGAGGGGGCGGGGCCTATGCCGAGAGGCCGGCAACTGTACCTCACACTGGGAAGGCTTGTCATGCAAGGAAGAGGAGCGAACAAAAGTGGCACGAGACACGTACGACACTGAGCTAGGGGCTGGGGAAGCAACAGAAGAAGGGTAGGAAGAGATTCTCGGTGTAGCAGATGCAGTGAATGTAGCGGAGTGTATGTTGGTGTTGGTAGTGGCGGCCATGCTGGCAGCCAATGAAGTAGGGGGGTCTTTGCAGTAAACAAGAGGATGCTTGCGTTCCCGTGGGCGAGTATTCAGTGCTGGCATGCTGAACTGCCGAAGCGGGGTTCTTGGTGGCAAAGATGGAGCATCACTGGTCCCTGCATCTCTCCTGGCACCTTTGGCATCATCTGTGCACTCCTCACTGGTGCTGCGGGCACGAGGGGGCAAAGAAGGCGGCTCTGGCGACGTGGAGGAAGGAGGGATGGTCGTTTCATCGGTGGACAGGCTCCTGGAAACGCTGCTGGAGAAATTGAGTTTAGGATAGCGCAAAGATGACTGTTTCGTAGAAGAGCTCATACCTGATGTTCCGCGGCCTGCCCGGATGGGTATGGCACCACCACGCAGCATTCGCAAAGGGTTGGTGTCAACTTCGTCACTGTCCTTATCACCATCTTCACTGCTTGCACTTATGACAGAAGCAGTTTTGCCTGGAATGCCCTGTGGTTCACGGCGTACACGAGTCACAGAAGCAGCCTGGCAATCCTGATTCTCGCCAGAAAGAACTCGCTGGTGGTCAAGGTTTCGTCGCATGCGGCTCTCGCGTGCGAGTTTTGACATAATCTCTCTTGGTGATGGTTCACTGAAATCATCATCAAAAAGGGACATCACTTTTGGAGAAGAATCCCGGCCATCTGTGGAAGAAGCAGAGAATTTATTTGAATCTGAATCAGGCTCAGGTGTGGACTCCTTGGTCTCAGTTTCCTCTCCACCTGACAGCTGCATCACTGACTGCTCCTCTTTTGTTGGGGAATCCACTCGGACAATCTCAATTGTCTTCTTTAGCTGTTCCCGTTCCCTTTCTTTGGCATCGGACCAACTCTCCTTGCGAGAAACTACCACTGGAATATGAGATTCCCTTTTTTCCTCCTTCAGTGGCAAGTCTGGAGAATCTGGGGGTCGCCTGATGGGTTCAACTCGTTGGATTTCTGGTCGGGGTTTGGGAACTGGGATTTCTGACTTTTTAGAGGAAGAGTCTGTCCGAGGCTTGGGCATAGGTCTGGGCTGGGGAGAAGGGTTCACCAATCTGGACTTGACATAAGGAGCAACAGGAGGTGCTTGCTCACTAGGAACAACATCAGAAGGATCACTGGTGAATACTACATCGCTTGATACAGATACTCTCTCAGCACTTGAATGGTCATCGTTGCTACTGTCTCTTCTGGAGCCACCCATGACCAAAATGTTGTACGCCTCTTGAGCACTCAGAGGTACATCCTCGTCAAGCTCCACTTTAGGAGGCAAGTCATCAGAAAAAGTCCTTTTTCGCTCGGCCTTGGGGCTTCGACGTATAGAATTTTTCAGTTTTGTGATGAGGCTGGGTGATGCTTCGATAGCATGTTCTGGTGGTTCAATTTTGGTATCCTCAGACTCTGTGGGGCTGCGGGGAGGGCTCTGGCTTTGACTATGCCTCTGTTGTTGTGTTGTTGCACATTCGTTGGCAAGGATGATGGCGTCTTCCATCATTTTCTCCTCTGAGGCTGACATGGGTTTAACCTTGGCCTGCTTCTTCTCTCGAGTGCTTTCCTGAAAGGTCATAAAGGTCAGGATTAGCATGCTGTTGTCAATAAGGGGATGTCATGCATGTAGCTCAACATTAACTGTGCACAAATGTTATGAAAGATGAGATAGCATAGAATGCATCTGAAGACAGCTGTCACAAGCAGAAGTGATGTGTCAAATTATGGCCATGCCTCACACGCTTTAACACAATATAAATGCCATGTTTGTTATTTTCACACCTGCCAGAACACCCTCACTGCCAAATAACCAATCCCTTCTTCCAAAATGACCCTTACTTCCCCTTCATGTCTGATCTGTATCACCAGGAGTAACATGATGTCCCTTTCCTGCATCAATTAGCATTAACTATTAGGCTAAATATATGTTCAGTATTTTAGTGGGGTTTAAGCAACAAAATATGCTCTTTTTGCCACACAGAGAGAAGTACCACTTCAATGTCACAGGTTTACTTACCACACGTGGAGGTTGGGTAGGCAAAGGAGGGGGTGGTGCTGCCTGATGTAGCACTGTGTCCATCTCACCTACTTTTTCCTCTAATCTACCTTTGTCCTCAAATGATGGTATTTTTTCAGCCACAGGTGTTTTATCCCCCAGGTCCACTCGATCGTCGCTGAAAACAGAGTCTTCAAATTTTCCTCCATTCGAGGCAGAGAAGATTGCTGCCTCTGCTTGCTTCTCCTTTTCATCCAACGCCTTCAGCACTTCATCCATAAAGGATGGACCCAGGTCAAAAGAGCTCTGTAAACAAGGAGTACAAAAAATATTTAACAGGACAAACATGGAGGAATTTTCCACCCCTAACAATGAAAATCTTTTAGATACAAATGGCAAAGAAGTTACAATAAAGAAACACTTCATTAAAACTGGATGAAGCTAGTTTCTTTTTTTAATGAGGAAAATCCTTTCTACATGCACATCTCACATTTGCGCATCCACTCATCTACAGACACATGCACACATACATGCACTTTTCTTTGTCTCACACACACACACACGTCTCTTCCCAGCTTTTGAACACAGAGCACCTTACCGAGAGATCAGGCATTTTGAAATCTGCAAAGATTGAGTTATCATCGATGTCAAAGTAACCCTCATTTTGGTCTTCTGTTTGTGTACTTGTCAGTGACTCTTGGCTTATCCTGACAACATAAATCAACAAATACAAGGATTTAACAGCATCTTCCCTTGATGTCTTGCCTATGGACACTTCAAAGTCTGTTAGCATCTTACGTCTCTTTCTGACAGTACTGATCGCTTCTGCAGTTGATTGCATTGATACATTTAAATTACATTGGCAGACTCTGTTGGATCATATCTACAGCCTAGCAGATATGATCCAACAGCAAATGGTGCATCTATATGCTACTTGAAGAAACTGGCAGCTAGCACAGCAGCTAAATTAGTTTGTATCATTGTTGTAGAGAAAAATTTGCAATTGTCTGGTTACTGCAAGTAGTAGAGATTCCCAATTTTTATTTCCCACTCTAGGTGTAACATTACTCGTAATCTCCAGAACCAGGCAAAGCATAGGAATGTTATGGGGGTCATGTAACAACTAGCCCATCCTCCTCCCCTTACCATGAGTGACCATAGCCATTGGTGCCTCGCTTATTGAGGGAGTCATCTGAAGTACTGGATTTGACAAAACCATTGCGATCAGGGCTGTCAGTGATGTGTGGGAGAGATGAGAGCGACGAGCCTCTGCTCACATCAACTTTACCTGCAGGTGGATGGTCTGATTAATGGTCACATTAGCACAAGAAACAACACTTTACATTGCAACTCCTTGTCTCTATTACTACTGGTTTTCAGAAATATACAATTAAGAAGATGAACTGCTAGCAATACACAGCAATAACATGGAAACGAAGTGCACACAGAAATTCTCTCCCATTTATTAGGCTTTTACTGTGACCAAGACACATTACAATGCTCTATCTCAGGAGCTAAATGAGCTTATAAATAAAGTAGCTTGAAAACTGTGAGAATGAAACACTGTGGCAGAAGCAAAGGAATTTCTCATCAGCATACCTATACCTCCCACTTTTAGTGGCAGTTTATCGTAGTTGTCCCCTATAAAGGAGACGTCCCCAAAGACTGCTCCATCATAACCAATGTGACCAGTATGACGCAGATCATTCTCCGGAGCACCAATCATGTCTGCCCGCAATTTGCGACTTGATTTACGGCTGGATTCTGAAACATTTTATAAGTGGAGCAAAAGGAAGAAAAATGCCATTAGAGATTTGTTCTCTTTTGAACATTTATTGACAAAGTTCATGAAAACAGAGAGACATAAAAATAATAGAAACTAACATTATTTAATGATATTTTGCACAAGACAGAAGTGACAGGGACAAAAATACACTTTGCCAGTGTTCTACCTTTTTGAAATCTCTTCAAATGTACAGATATATCAAGGTGATTTTATCAAAACGTTAACAGCAAAGATGCTGGTGTGCTACACCCACCTTTTCGTGACAATGAGGTCTTAGGTAAAGATATGGGACTAGTCTTGGGCTCCACAAAGCTTACAGTGTTTGTAGGATCAAAAAAACCACTCTTGCCATTAGAAAGACAACCCTTCCACAGGCCTGGTGAAGGAGCATTGGCAGGGCTGCACGTGCACATAAACATGTGCAAGCACACACATACATACATGAAACATGGTAAGCAGTTTAATTTCTGTACCTATCTACGATGCCACAACTACAACAAATTCTAACTTCAGCAAGTCTCCCTTTCTCATTATGCTCTTTCTTTACCCTGGCAAACTATAACATATCTCTCATTTGTGATGCAAAATAATTCTTCCTTCCAGCATTTAAAAAAGTTCCCCACTCTCTAGAGGGCTGGGGGGAAAAAAGTAGCGAAAAAAGCAGTGCCTTCAGAAATGTTGGCCGAAGACAAGGCTGCCTCTGCCTAACTTCCCAAAGACCAAGATTATGGACTACCGTAAACATTTTTTAAAATACACTATGTACAGTAACAGATGAGAAAAGACAGAGCATGTAGATTAGTTACTTCGAAGAAAATGGATTTGTTAATACTGTCTAAAGTGAACCAGACAGGAACAAAGATTTTAAGCATGGGTATCATCACATAATTAGTGCAATATGGTGGCTAAATGGGTATTTCAGAAAAGCAGCCTCTTCAATCATTTAGAGTCTCCAATGGATTAGATAAAGTGAAACACCAAAGGTCAGGATTGTGTTTCAAGTCCTGGCCCTGTATACTAATTTTGTCTCCAAAACTTACTTTTTGTCTAGAACAATAATAATATCGTAGTTTTTGTAATATAGGTAGTCTTTTTCCACAACTGGGTTGGGATAATCCTTGACAGCTTTCACCTGAATTGGTCGTATCTGTGGGGAAGAGAACACATTCCCATCTCATTTCAAAAACATCAATTATGTAAGTGTACAAATGGATAAATTTACTTTAGATGCAGTGGTAATAGGCTTGTGTCTAGGTCACTCGAGCATAAAAATTTCACACACACACACACACACACACAGTTCCTGCTACTAAATACTTCGGCATTCTTTATTGCTAAGTACGAATACATGGAATAATTGTAGAATGAGCGATTTTATAAATTCTGCAGACGTTCTATTAAAAACTTTTAAATTATACCAAAGAAACTCCTCAATATAGTGTTAAATGAAATTGTAACAAAAAGAACAAAGTGATGTGTCGAAGCTATCTGTAAACACAGAGCTAGCTGGACCTTACAAAATGTATCTTCATTTCCAATTCCTTTTCTGCATTGGCTGCTTGTTTGCTTATTTTAATCTATGCTTTCTTTTCCACGAATAATTTATCTGTTACAGAGCTTACCTGTGGCAAGGTGATGAAAATTTGGCTAAATGTTGGTCGCCGCTCAGGGTCATGCTCCCAACATTTGCACATAAGGGCATAGTATTCCTTTGAACATAAGTCTGGCTGTTCTAAACGTTGACTAGAGGGTTCATCAATAGCCTCTAATATCTGGACACAGAATGAAGTACATGTATAAAGATCCTGAATATTTAAGCAACTGTCACAGAGAAGTCCTCAAATCATTTCCAGTCACATTACATGCATGCACAGAAAAACCAACCGACATGCAGATTTGTCCGTCCTGTAACTACAGACGAATAAGCGTGGATTTCTTACCTGCTGTCCGTTCAGACCAGCCCATGGCTGGAAGCCATAGGTGAAGAACTCCCACAAAGTGATGCCATATGACCACACATCGCTGGCTGAGGTAAACTTCAGAAAATTGACACATTCTGGTGCACACCTGCCCGCAGAAATGTGCACAATACTTAAAGAAATTCCTACAATCAACAGAATTGCTAAATCATCTTATTTGAAGATATTCTCTAGCTCCTATTCATGACTAAAACTTTCAGACAGCGAAAGTAGGTAGCCTAAGGAGGACGAAGTAGGCACCAGTAAGTTTATAGGAGCATGCATGCTGTTTGAGTGCTCACCATGCAATGGGTAACTTGAGATTGATATTGAAGGTGCTCTGGTAGTAATCTTTTCCAACACCTAGTGCTCTTGACAAACCCAGATCACTGATCTTCACCTGCAATATACACACAGAGGTTTAAGAACTAGTGGACATACTGGTGAAAATAAAACCACTTCCCCCAAAATAGCACTTTTTCCATAATAGGATTTTTTATTATGTATTAATCTGTCATTTGCACAAATCAGCTGCCCTTTAACAAAAAAACAAAAACAAAACAAAAACAACTGCTTTATGAATTTAGTTAAAAGCCTTCTATCATCCAGTTCACAATTCTTTCTTTAATTAAAAAAAAAAGAAAAGACTTTTGTGCTGAAAACAATACCCCAAAGTCACACACCTTATTCTTTGAGAAAACCAGGATGTTTCTAGCAGCCAGGTCCCGATGAATAAGACGCTTGCTCTCCAGATAGCTCATGCCATCACATACTTGCTGAGCAAAATCACAGAGCTTTGGAATAGGGAAGTCCAGCCGCAATGATGGCTCCTTCAAACACTCGAGCAAAGAACGCATGGGTGCCAGTTCTGTCACCTGCAGCATGATGATGGAAATGAAAGGCATAAGCACTCACCACACTGAATACATTTTTATTGTCTACTTTCGTTCACAACAGAGACAGAAATTTTCTTTTGTTGGGAACTCTCATAAGTGATACATGTACATTTGTTAGTTCTGTTCAAAAGTGATATTGCAGTTGGTATGAAGGACTTGGCAAAAGCACTCTTCTCTCTATGAAACTACCAATGCAATTTTATGACATGTTACATGTTTTTCAGAAGAAAAAAAATTTCTTACTATTTTACAGCTGACTTAACTTCTGCTATGGTAGTAACTATCACTTTAATTCAAAATAAAGTGAAATTGCTCTTTCTCTAAGTAGTAATGTTTGTGTTTTCTCTATTTCACACTTTCTTTCACCACTGAGCCCATTCTCATGATTTTATGTGTTACCTGTTGTTTGTAGGACCTTGTAAGGAATTGCAAAAAAGCCAACAGAAAAATATTACTAAATTATGCACCAATAAAACCCTGCTCTCAATTGTCACCAGTGACACTTGCGGGGTGGAAGGAAGACAACATACAATGTCAAAAAATAATTTGTCAGTGGATGTAGGCATTTTACTGCATAATTCTGTTATTTTAATTAACGTGGTGTGACCAAAGCACAACGGTCGCCTGCAAGACTCACAATGGTAAAAGCTGAAAGACTTAGATTAAGTTCAAGCACCAAGTCAACGAAGCTGTAGTCTACCACACTAATGTTGCAACACAGATCTGCTGCTTCTAGTCACAAGCACTTGGTAAATAAATCACCATTTACTATCACTAGACTGCTGGCCTGATCCCCAAGATTAATAGCCTTGTTAACAAAGTTTCAACCTACAAAAAAAAACAACAAAAAACAGTCCATGTGAGTGTCAAGAAACTTTATGATCGGGCAATTGTCGTGACTTTACAGAAAATATGGCTGTGGCAGAAGGGATGGCAGAGCATGTGCACGCATGACTATAATGCATAGGTCAGGGTAACACAGAGATGGGGTTGAGGTCACCTTGGTCTGCAGGTTACAAATGGCTTCTTTTCATAATTTTCATAATTAATGTCATCAATAACACAGCCACTGTTACAAGCAGCTATTGTTGCTGCTATTTACAAATATATGACATATTACTCATTCATCAAATTTCTTGTGCTTTTAAAAACAAGTGTGGCAGAATATGGTACACTGCAAAAAACAATGTTTTGATATATGTTTCTATGTGTGTGCACACCACATACATACAGGACTTGCTCTCTCTCTCTCAGCATCTCAATTCAGGAAAAGTTGGGCTCTGCTACAGGCAGGTAAGCCACAGGCCAACATGATATTCACAACTTCTGCCTAAGGCTGTAATGGTGTAATGGTGAAGATTGTATGCAAAGAAAGTGCACAAAGATCATCTTTATCTTTCAGCAACACTGTTGTCTCGTTAGAAACCCTAAGCATCATTCCACTACTCTCCAAAGTGATGTGTCCAGAGTTTACTGACATACAGGTGTCACTATTCATTCATGCATTAACTTATTAAACAACAATAAAATGAAAATGCAAGTGCTCATAAAATCTTCTGTACACCACCAGCAATATTTATATAGTATGGATGATATACAGTGATACCTCGGTTCTCGAACGCCTTGACTTTCGACCAAATCGGTATTCGACCAGGAAATTCGAGAAAATTTTGTCTTGGAATTCGAACAAATATTTGGAACTCGAACATCCGAACGTCCGAGATGAGCCGAGTTGAGCCGAATGGCGTTCATTCGGCCCACGCGCCTGCTTGCGTCATCAGTGACAATAACCATCCCCCTTCCCTCCTCCCTCCACATTCATTCCCTCCTGCCATAAAGTTTGGTACAGGTACAGTAAATGAAACACAATTTACTGTACTGTACTGTACATTTTTGTTTTTGTTTTGTTTTAATAAATACATGTACACTTTTATTTCTTATTTCTTGTTGAGACTCATGTTTTTCTACATATTATATACAAATTAGGCCAATAAATAGGCATTTTCTGGGGCTTGGAACGAATTAATCCAGTTTCCATTATTTCCTTTGGGTTTCATTGCTTCGGTTCTCGAACAATTTGGTTCTCGACCGTCCTCCCGGAACGAATTATGTTCGAGAACCGAGGTATCACTGTATCACCTAATTTTCCTGGACAATCTTATATTTCAACTGCACTTTATTCAGGGAAAACACAACTTTTATAGACTGTAAGATGTGAGGGGTGAGATGTGTGGTTGAATGATCCATTATCTCTTCCACCAGCTCAATTGGCCTCCACAGCCAGTCTCCCAATCTTCCCTGTTATGGTGGTCCTTGACCATTCATGAGTCATCCTATACTTTGCCTCAGGCAAATAGTCTGGTGATGTTGGGAGGATGAGAAGGGAGAATGAACTACTGCATAATGTATATCACATCTGCAGCTCATGCCACCTCACTGCCACTCTTCCAAACATGTTCGACCCACACAATTAAATACTCTGGGGTAAGAGAAGGGAGCAACAAAAGACCTGTAAAATGCTAGAAACATGCCAGTTTGGTACTTGTACGCTGTGCAGTAGAATTCCTCCACTCAGCCCAGCTATCATGAAAGGCTACCTAACTCCACAGGGGGTTGGTTATGCAGCGAGGAGATGGGCACTGACTTCATGAAAAATCTGTTCCTGAGAAAAGTGTAGTCTCTAACATCTAAAAAGGATTGGGAGACAGCCTTTACCTTTTTCAGGCTGCAAGCAAGCCACTGTCATCATGTGACAATCTTGTATTTCCTTCCTCAACACCGTCAGTCATGCATGCATTCTAGCATGCACTCATCCACACACAGACACTATTAAAACAGAGTAGCTAATGCTTTTCTTGTTTTCCTCAACCTTAAGTTGGCATCTCTTCTTTCCTTCTTTACTAATAAAGGGTCCTTGAGAGCAAAAAAGTTTCTGCTTACCAGCATGAGGGAGTTCTCCTTGTCCAGCACCACACCATACATGCGAACAATGTTGTCATGGTCCACGGCCTGCATTATGCCAGCCTCCTTCAGGAACTCCTGTGTGCCGTTCTGCATACGTTCTTTGCTCAGACACTTTATGGCAACCTGCACCTGTGGAGCCAATCAGCAGGTCATAAGGTCACAGTGGTTTTCCAGTCAAAACAGTTGATACCTACTCTACTTTTTTCTTTGTTCTGCATATGCCTTGGGTGAAAATGACGAAGATGGCAAGGGATACAAACTATATGTTTAATTTCTTACTTAAAAGCTCTGAAGATGAGCAGTCTTTTTCAAATGGACAATTATTGACTAAACATCCATATAAAGTGTACAGCCATCAGTAGCAAGACATTAGACAATGATGAGTTATAATGATGTACAAAGCTAAACAATCACAACAACAAATAATTAACAAAAGAAGCTGACTGAGGAACTAGGTCAAGATTCTGATTCCTAAAAGATAAAGCACTTTAATTCCATCAAAAAATTTGCAAAACAAAGAACAAAAAACAGCAAAGATTAACATACAGCAAAACAAAAGTTTCAGAATTTTTCATATCTTTTACACTACAAAGATATGAAAAATTCTAAACTTTTGTTTTGAAAGCAAGTTCTCAAAATTTATTTACTGCACACAAAATATGAACAGGATAATCACATTTTATTCCAGCATCCTAGCATGAAATTTTGAGCCCTTGAAATCCAAGCATAAAAATAAACCCTCTTGAAACTGCTTTAGGGTGCAGCTTTCAAGACATATGGATGGTGGAATTAAGTTACCTGATGAAGCTGGAAAAAAAGTTAAACGGCATCCTTGTTTTCACCTACTTTATCTCCTGTCTCAGTGGTCCAGACTCCCTGCTGCACAACACCAAATTCTCCCTCCCCAAGCATCTTGTTGATGGTGATGGAGTCAACAGGAATCAACTGTTTGCCTGGAGGTCTCACCACAGTGGAAACAGGGCGGGAGACACGATGCTCAGGAGGAGAAGGACTCAATGACCGTCCTGCTGCATCACCACCTCCTCGCAGAATGGCCTGTTTTTTTTTAAAAAAAAGCCCACAAAACATAATACTCAATGTAAACAGCTACAGAATTACAAACAAGGGAAATTTCAATTAAGATATATAATGAAAGGATAATTTTCACTTAATTTTCTCTTGGTATTTTCCAGCAAGCAAGTAATTCTGCTAGATATTGTTTGAAGAATACAATAGCAGATTCTTGGTAAATCAAGTCTGACACTTAGAAGCAGACATACAGTAACAAATCTTTTGAGTGTGTAGTGATTTTGCAAAAAACATCACACATAACCATCACACATCACACATAACCATAATGACTTTTAACCCTCCCACATCAGTGCAAAATTAGCGACAAGAAAATATAATCCACCCATTACCTCCATCTCACACTGAACACTTTTATATATTTCTTTTTTCTCAAAATAACTTTTCTCTTGTTACTATGGTCCTCTGAAGACCCAATGCATTCAGTTCAAGTAGGTTGTGTCCCCTGTAAAATGAAGATGCTAACTTGGAACTGCTAAAGGTCATGCCCACGGGGTGCACAAGTTAGCTGCACAATTATTACTCCACACAGACAGTAGCCCCAACCAGGAATGAATTTTTGGTGTCAAACATTATACAGAAAGTGCTCAACTATACTGCTGGTTTGTTTAGGTCATAATGCACTTAACATGAATGCAGAATTCCTCACTTTTTGAGGAATATTATGAAAAAGAGGCAAATACCTAGCCAATCTAAAGTATGTCTGCTCTCTAACAATCATTGCCTCAAAAGAAATTTTAAAATCATAATTTTTTGACTAGTATGCACTTGTATGTGTATCAGTCCATATGTATTTAACTCTGTTGATATTAGTATCTAATTATTCTTTTGCATAAAAACATTATCTACATTTAAAACAAACCTATCAAAAATCAGTCCCTCCAATTTCTTTCCTCACATTCACAGGACTGTCCACTGATAATTAAGTATACCATAAAAGAATGTTTGTCAAAAAGCCCAGTTTGCATGCACTTCCTGCACTACCAAAACAAATCAGTCTGATATAATTCTCAGTTAATATTTTAATTTATAGTATAATTATAGCATAATTGTGTGTCTGCACATGTACATGCAACAAATCAACCAGCACATTTTCTCAGTTTGCTAATGTGTAACTGCATCTGTGTTTTCATGTTTTGGACTAAGTCTACTAACCAGAATTTATAAAACCTGAAACTGCATCAATTCCTTGCTCACACTATTAGCCTGGTCCTCACTAAAATAAGAGCACATCTAGCTGCATGCTCTACATAAGCTATTGAAAAACCCTCCAAGCTACAGAAAGCAGCAATTTTCTTTTAACACCTGCTTGCATGCTAGACTGAATGCAATAAAGTGTTCCCGAAGGTGTCTACATTAACGTCTTCTTCTCATCAGGCTTGATGCCTGCATCACACAAATGGACAGTCACATCTGTTGCACAGCCATGCTTTGGCAGAGAGAGTCACTGACAGTTACCATCAGCAACATGCCATGCAGGAAGATGAGGCATTATTTAACCACGCTCATGTTTATGGCATGTCAGGTGGGTGGAGGGTTCAAGTGGCTCACTAAAAGCAGAACCTGATCTGCAGAAACCCAGAGAAAAAAAAGAGGTCCTCAGTTTTTGGTGCGAACACAGTCTATAAACATAATTCAGTGTTATTCAATGGGACTGCCAGTATGTATGAGAACATCTCCTATGTGTGTAAAGGAGCTTTCTCTTTACACAGAAACTCAAGAAATGCAGCTCTGCTGTTCACCATGATTCTTAATCTACCTCTTTCTCTCGCTCGAGACACACACACATATTTCTAACATATGGCTAGAAGGGGTATAACGAAACAAGAAACTGGTGAATTCCTGTTTACAACCATAAGTAATGGTAAAATCACTTCACTGCCAGTGCTTAGATGTTAAAAATCTCTTTCTACATGTGTGTGTGCATATGTTACAGGGAGGGAAAGAGAGATTGTGAAGAGAAGCCTTCTTGATAAAGTGCTGTGATGGTTACTGGGATATTTAACGTCTTGCTATTTATCATACCTGGCTCCAAACAAGCACAACTTTTGTCAGGGACTACAGCATTGCAAACATCCTCTTGCTCGCTTAAAAAAAGCCTTTTCTGTAAATATTGGGTGTGACAGCTATGATAAAAATGTTTCCTTGTTTTTTAGGCAAGAGAAGAAATTGCTCATAACATAAATAATGAAATAGTTTTTAAGGGCACATACACACACAGGATATGGAAAAATTGTAAAAACACCTAGAATGTTAGGCTTGTGATTATTTTAAGTCAATGGCTTATAATCCTTATATGGAATGTTGTTACAAACATAAACAACTTCCACTCCCATTCCAGCTTTTGTAATCGGAGCCATTTTACCAGCAAGTCCAGAAAAATTCAACTACATCTAGCCCAAAACAAGTCATCATTGTTTTCTAAGAACCTGGGCAACTTACTCTGTTCCACCACTGCCGCCAGCATTACTTGGATTCAGTGATGTTATTCCAGGAAAGGCTGTGTTGGGCGTTAGAGACCACAGGGTATTCATGTGGGTGGGCAGCTGGTATAGATGGGCTACAGCTACGGTGGAGGGGGGGAAAGGTGCCAAAAAGGGTAGGAGTCCTGACAATGTGGAAGACACTGAATCTCCTGCTGAATTTCCAGCCACACAACACAGCCTCATCATTCAATGAAAGGTAGGACAGAAGGCCTGAGGGCATTCTACTTGCGGAAGGTAAAATGCTAAGGCTGCTGCCTGAATGATCGTAAATTTTGCTTTGGCACCAATGTACATGTATCTTAAACAACGTATGACTTAATGTAGCCCTCTATTTTGTACTTTGGAAAACATTGGACGATAACCTAAAATTAGTTTGGGGTAGAGGAACACTAGCTGGGGAAAAAAAAAAAGCAAAACAAGAATGAATATCATGCCCTTCCTTGTTGAAACTCACTATATTCCTCAGTGATGCTAAGGGTACTGCCGACAATTAATTTGTTATCATGCTACCCACACATTTTGCTCCTACTCCACCCAGCAGTACACGAAATAGTCAAAGTGTGTGTAGGGGTGTGTCGGAGAGGGGCATTTAATGACTTGCTCGCTGCCACTAAAACAATGGGGTTGGTGACAACCCTTTCGCAGGCTCAGGGTCATAGGTCAGAGACAGGAAGAAAACACCATACTTCACTGCTCCCTCACCCAACTCCTCTCCCTCTCTCTCTCTTATGCAAAGTGGCCGAGAAACGAACACATCTATGCACGTTCCTTCAACGTCTAATGCTAACACGCAAAGTACCACTACTAAAGCTGTAGCAACGCCTCTCTATAGCCCGCTCGCTTCAACATCTGCCTGCTCTCAGATCCTCCCTCCTTCCAGGGACTGCATGAAGGGAGGCTGAACGTTTTTATCCGTCCTTCCTCAGGTGAAAAGCCCGTGACTCACCCACCGCCAACTGTTTGAAAACGTTTATTTGCCCCCAACCCCACCTTCTCTACTCTTTTCTCCCTCCACCTCGGCGTCTCTTGAGCGCGCAATGCGTGGCCTACCTGGCGCCGTGCAACCCACCTGGATGTTACCTGATGCGACGCTGCACGCGCACCGCCGCCTCCATACCCCTCCCCCACAACACCTCCTGTAGCTTAGGCCTAGTGTGCTACTCTCACTGGGGGCCCTCTGTGTCCCAGTCATCAATAAAGAAAGATGTTCTTACTGCCGCGGCGGATCTGTCGGGCAGCGGTGGTTTGGTTACATCAGGACGGACAAAGGATACTTTGATATGGTTCGTTCTGTACCTCGAAATACCGTTTTACCTACTGAGTTTCGGGCTGTGCACAAGCTGGCACGATGTGCGACTGTGGCTTGTTTCTGTCCCGCGATTAATTTTCGTCCTCCAGTGTCTCCCCCCGACCAAACAAACAAACCAAAAACAACAAAACAAAAATCAACCTCCTCTCCCTTCTCACCTCTTCCCGATAAAATGCATTACTGAAATTGAACCGTATTCACAAAGGGTAAAATCTTCACATACCCTTTCTCTCACCTCCCCTAGACAGAATAAAATAGAAGGGAGGGGAGAAAAACCTAGACTGCCTATTCCTTCATTAAAAAAAAAATTCAGTTAAATTTGGGAGATTTAGAAAAAAAGCTGCTAGCGAACGAATGACAAATACATCATAACACAGAACTAAGGAGAAGGCCGAGAAGTCTCTTAGTCAAGTCTGCAATTTAAATAAATAAATAAAAAAATCGTGTTATTTCAACTAGGCCGCCAGCTTCCCCACAGGTAGGGGAGAAAGGTGGTTGCGGCTTACCTAATGACTCGGATCAGTGCGTTATCAAGCGGGTACCGAAAATAGCTTCAAATACACCGAATACCTCTCGACCCCTTCGTCTGATTGGCGTCTTATCTTGCCTGCTTTACAGTCTGGCATGGAAAAAAATAGTCCGAATATGCCGCACAGCCCTGTGCACCATTACGACTTGGCTTTGCGCGATATGGGGGGGGGGGGGGAAGAGAGAAAGAGAAAACAAAAACGGCCTGAGGTTGAAAAGTGCTCTCCGCGCCCAAGGACCTCGGCAGTTGGCGGCCCTGCTGTTGCAAGACAAGTGTTACTAGATGAGCTCTCGCGGTTCCAGCCCGACGTTGCAAAATGGAAGGGGGTGGCAGGGGATGCAAGGGGCCGAGGGAGGAAGAGAGAAGAGGGCGAAAGAGGAAGAAACTGAAATGTAATAGCGTCGATGAACGTCACGTATTACACACAAGAGCCCAGGAGCGTGTCAAGTGAGGCTGTTCTACACACGCTGCTGCCTGCATGTGCGCCACCCATGCTGCTCTTCGCCTCTCTCCTTGTCTCTCTCACACACGGTGTCTAAAACCGCTCGAGGGCATGCTGGTACAGTAAAGCTATTCTTTACGGCCAGACAGTAAAAACCAATGTTACCATGCCAGTCTTGCCAGCACCCATGCGCCTGGGAGGATAGGCGAGAAATGTTACAGCCCCCAAGCTCAACGGGAACGACCGAGGTCTGGCACATCTTCTGCCTCTTCACGCTATATCACATGTTGTACATCGGCTTCCGAAACAAGCTTTGCCTTAGAGATGTTACCCTGAAGCTAGGCACTACCCATCTCCCCCCACTACAAACTTCCCCCCTCTCCATGCAGGACGACAGAGAATGCATATGAGTGTTTTTTTCTGTTTTATCGACACCCCCTGAAAAAAATAATGTAAGCAAGAACAGAACAAATGGAAATGGGGACAGGACAGGGGAAGGACAGTAATTTGGGTTGAGTTTTACGCGGTGCCAGAAAAATATAGCTATACCACGGCAAGATAAGTTAATAGCACGCTAAAAGAGACGAAAACAAGATAAGCGATAAAATAACATCACATTAACAATAAAATCCAACATAAGGAAACAGGATAATATAAAAGGATAGGTAATGTGTTAAAACGGGTGTAGTGGTCTAAAGGGCGATTTAAGCCAGAACCTTAAACCAGAATATATCAGAGGGTAAAGCACTACCATCTTTAAATTTTAAAAATAGTTGCCAATGGGATGGGCCTAGACAAAGAGCCAGCTGTAACAAATTGGTTGCGGGTACTCTGGATGCCAGGACAAGTAATTATAACATGCACAATAATAAAAAGTTCTTGGCACCAGGGACAAACTGGTGGAGGTTCACCCCGTTCAAAGGCGGGAATAAGTGGCATAGGTATGTCCCAGTAGGGGAGCAAGAAATTAAGCGAAGGAAAATAATGGTCACGCTTCAGTAACCCCACCTTTTTGAGCTTGTCGAAGGCGCCCTGCGGATGCTCCTTCTTGTAGAACTTCTTGAGGCGCCGCATCTCCGGCCGCGTCATGCCGATGCCCTGCAGGTCTTCCTCCTTCACATACTGTCACACAAACAATGGAAACCGTCACCGCCGACGTCATCGTGCGAACGTTAAAAAAGAAACAACAACAAACAAGCATCGAACAGTCACGGATTTTGCTATCGGCTACTGCAAAGTTTTTATTTATTAATCTGTTGTGTATCTCTTTTCAACGTCTTTATGCTATATCCGAGACAAGTCCGACTATGACAATTTTAAAAGTCTTATTAGCTGCGACTTTAAAACGCATGCATAGTCATTCAAATTGCGCGAGACCGCGTTAATGACATTAATTCTCCTCTCCCCTCCCGACGTTTCAAGATGACTCACTATATCCCCACTCCCCTATCCTTTTCTTACTTGATTTCGGCCTCGCCCAGCCGAGAGCCCTGAAAATAGTTTCAAATACACCGAGTACCTTTCGACATCCTGCCTGATTGGCATTTTATTACGCCTGGCTTACCACCTGGCACGAAAACAGCCCCAATATTAAATCAAGGAAGCACTTTGTCTCGCTGTGTGCTAGTTCAGGAGGCACAGGACATTAACCAGGAGGAAAGAATCACAAGGGCTTGACAAACATTTTCACGTTTGCAAAAATATATAACTAGAAAAAAAAGAAAAGTTTTTCAAAATTGGCTACAAAGAGATCTACTAACAAGAAAGACAACTACAACTTCCTTGAGACCCTTACCTTGAGGTGCTCCACGCAGGTGATTTTGAGTTCGTTGCGCAGGGCGTTGAGGTAGTGAGACAGCTGAGCCTCCGCCAGGAACTCAGGGAAGACTCATGGCTGACACGGCGCCCCCCGCGCTGTCCGAACCTGCACACACACGGAGACGAACTCCTTTATTCGGCTGCACTCATCTCAACTGTGCGTGGCACTACACCAGCTAATTCCTATAAGTTGCTTTTATCACACAATATTTATACCCAGCAGTTTTGCCTCCTCCATACTTCTGAGCGCAGGCACACGCGTTTAACATTTATCGTCAACCTACAATCCTTACCGTTGTAAAAACAGCCTCAAAAAAAAAAAAAAAAAAAAAAAGAACACACGCAATACTTGGTTAATAACGTGTTCCCATTCCCCCCTTTAAACAGAAGATGACTAAGTTCCATTATCGACTGCAGGCCACTCGGCGGTTTGAACTGCTCTGTTCATCGCATTTTTGCATATCCCTAGGGGCAATATTCCAATACCTTCTTCCTTTCCCCTGATACAAGATTCTGGCAACTCAAGTGAAAATAAGCAGAGGAAGGCACCCGCTCTCTTCGCCAGCGGTCAACGGATCAAAAGGTGAAAAAGCCCACCCTCCCTCCCCTACAAGGTGGGAGTTGCTACCGTTACCGTGGCAGCGTGTTAACAAGTGTTTGATCCACTGTCACCCGATCCCGTCAAGGTTTCTCGTCGTCTTCTCGTCATTACACCGTGCTCCCACTCACCGTCTCTACCACCGACTGTAGATTTTTGTGGGGGTAGCGGGGATGGAGGGATTGAGTAAGGAAAAATGACAGTGCGTGAAAAGATGGAAGCCCGGGGGATGGGAGGATGTGCGTACGCGAGAACAAAGGATCGACTAAGCGCCATCTGTTCGATAAAGAGCTGACTACGCGATCACTCGGCGCTCTTTGTTGTGTACACAGTCCTAGCTCTACGACCTCGAATGAAACATTACAACTAAGTCCTTACATCGGAAAGGGAGGGGAGAGAGAGAGTGAAGGGGATTACACAAACATGCTCTCCCCCCAACCCCCATGAGAAGGTTTTTAGATTAAAAAAAAAACCACCAAAACTACTAATGCCATCGCCACTCGTGCAGCTATATTGAGAAGCTTCCCCTTGAGTTTAAATCAATCCGTCAACACGACCTCCCTTGCACATCATGCAAGTTTTATTCAGTCACATTAATTTGTTGTCATAGGTCATAGGTAATTTGTTGTAACGACGCAAACACTGTCACGCATACACAAACATGTCTCGTCCAACAAGCAAGCGCGGCGGAAGCATCAGCACAGTCGCCGACTTGTTTACGATTTCATACTGAACAACAAGCTATGGTCTTTGTACAGCAAAACACCAACATAAATTTGAGTGAATAGGATCTCATTTAGTGGTGGCCTTCAGAAATGGCTGCGGATCTGTCAGCACACTCCAGCTTTGTCTCCCCTCCCCTTCCCCTACAAGCCTCATCGCTCAGCGTGCGCCCAGTGCTCTTGCACGCCTGCCACTCCCTGCCGGACGCTGGTGGGCGAAGTGGTCAGCCTGCAGCATGCAGCTCCAGCTAATTACAGCGCTGGCGCTTCCTGAAGGACTAAAAGAGAGACTGTAGGTCTGTCACTGTGGTTAAAGGCTCCCCGCGAAAATGGCACCCACTTACAGCACACGTCAAGTGAGTACTCGATAAGAACATTTTCTCAGCCGTGAAGCTATGAATGAACCTGAACTCAAAGCGGAAGTGATATTTCTCTCACACAAACACACGTATTAATTCAGATTGCATAGCTTTTTATGTGAACGAAAAGCCAGTTCCAGGCAAAATATCAGGAAACTCTTTCCCCAGTGATGTCGACACACTGACAAAAGCCTCGTGACAAGACAGTCTTAACACCCGATGTTGACCTCAACGTTCGACCACCAAACGCAGGATGACGCAACGGCCAGCATCGGTTGCTAGCGTTGTCTCTTAGTCCCCCTTCCTCCTCTCCCTACAAGCTCTGGACAGTGTGACGCACGCAGCAGGCATGCCACCACGACGACGTGACCCCCCAACCTTCTCCCCTCCCCGCGCCGCCGCCGCCTCCTCCATCCTTGCGCACCCCCCCTATCACCCCGTGGCTGGGCTGACTGTGCACCTACGTGATCCCGACGTCGGCGACAGGACGAGGCTGAGTGCACGTCACAACCTGCCCCTCACCAGCCACAGGCGCACCACCTCGCAACTTTCCCGTGTGACAGAGACACAGGCATACACCACCGCGGTCTGTGATCGTAATCGGAAGACTTGCTTTCCGGAAAAGGGGGTCGGGGTTCTCGCCAACGTGCCACACAAAACGTAGTTCTTGCCTAGCAAAGTTGTGTCAGGAATGTCCAATCCTGACTTCCAAAAGATCAAAAGAGCAGTTTACTAGCATGTTCGCTGTTCAATCCATCCCTTCTTTAGTTCTATCATGCTTCCTCTCGCCTTTCTGTCCAGTATCTTATCAAGTCTTGATATTAATGGCACCTTTACTCACCAGAAAGGCAGGCAGACTCAAAGCATTTTACATAAGCAACAAGACAGATAAACATAAATACTACTACGGTCACAATAAGACCGTCAATTTTGCAAAGTATGAAGGAGGAAGAGTATTCCACGGAGGAAGAAGCAGAATAATCGGGTTTGCTCTTGGCTGCAGAGAGCCTTAGCAGAAGACGTGGCTGACAGGTGAAAATGATTTGGCGCAAACACAGAGCAATCTAAAACAGAGGTAATAAACAGCAGTCCCTCAAGCCAGTATCAATCTGATAAATTCTTCGGACCTTAGCTGCACTCTTTTCCCATTCAGATATCTGCATCAACACTACTGTCACAAAAAAGTTGTGGTTCTTAGGTGCAACAAAGCTTTCTGGGTAAATCTTATGACGCCAAACAAAACACACAATACTCTTACACAACACTTCCACCTCAAGTAAACTTCTATCCGCTAAAAGAACCGCCATTTCAACTCAACCCACAACTGCCTGCCTCAAAAGTCCGTTAACGTGCCAAGCGGCAGAGCAGCTGGTATGTGATATAAGAATGAAGTTATCTCACAAATGCCCATATAGGATAAGACTTAAATATTTCTGTCTGCAAGATAAGAGCAAAGACGCTAGGAACTATCCTTACCACCAATCCCCACACACGCTTTCCACATCCAACCAGACGCACGCTCGTGAACTCAAGGAACGGATGGCAGTCACGTGCAGGAGACCGCATCCATCAGCACATCCCTCATTGTCACACAACAGACAATCTCCATCACCCCTACCCTCCCCTAACTCCGACACTCTCGGAGGCCTGTTATTTTCCAGTCTGTCAATCTGTCCGGCATCTCGGGTTGCCCGGAAATTCGCCCCTGTCCCTGTCTGACAGGCTGCCACGCGCATCGCAGTTTACTCAACTCTCATATCGCGCCCATCGCCCAGCCGGCCTCCGATGGCCATTATACTGATTGCCAAGAGAGTAGGGTTGTGGGGAGGTCTCAGTCCTTTCCTATTCCCGTCTTTTTAAACGATCTTTACTAGCCCGAACTTTCCATCAGAGTGAGCACCTAGAGGTTTTGTGTGTGATGGGGCGGATGGGTTGGGAAATGATGTTTTACGCCGAGCCAGCAACTACAGTTACACCACAGCCAAGCAGCCGGCCCGATAAACAGGTGCCATATACAGGTAAAAACAGCATAACCGCGATAACATCTGAGCCCCCAGGATAGTCGATCATCGAAGTGCTTATGAATACACTTAACCGGACAGCACATAAAGGTTTATGGTAGAGAGGTCTGTATCTACAGGTCACGACACGCTATTGCTGTCAGTGATGGAGAAAATAAAACCTAAACAACTTGGGAATCAATAAAATAATAAATGTATAAATATTATTGTAAAAACTAACCTTCGCTATGTTAATGCAGTTATAAAAACTATACCGTATTGTATATTGTCGTAATCGCAGAGAACTCTCGCGGAAACGTTGGGTTTTGAGAAAATCCACGAGAATGGCTAAACTCAACGATCTCATTGTTGCATGTAGGTTTAAAATTCGGTACTACCGATTTTCGGCTGTTGACAACAGGTGTTTAGGCCCCCGGTAGCAGATCTGGCTTTCGAAGTGACCTTTCACCCGTGAATACTTAGTGAGCCTACGCTTCTAGGGGTTAGTAAGCTGTCCCGCTGTGCGTGCCATCCACGAGGACCACTAAAGGGCCGAGTCGACGTAGGGGGCAGCGGCAGGCGGTGGCGGCAGCGATGTAGATCCGACAATGGCCGTAAACCCCAGTGTCCATCATCCTGCTGCTCCTGCCCCGCATGACCGGCGCCTGCTGGACTGTTTATTTCTGCAGGCCGCTATCACCTCCCGTTATATGGCTGCCGTCCACTTCGCTTTACCTCTTTCCAAAGAGACTATCCCTTCCCACCACTAAATTGCAGCACTAGTCCTGGACTTCAGCCTTATCCACGGACCTTCAAGGTCTGCAATCCACTGCAACTCAACTTAAAAACTTTCAACCGACAACCAGCGCTGCTTTGGATAAACACCTGCCTAGGCTGTTCCGCCTCCATTGTATGGCTCCAGCCGCCTCCACTTCCTAGCTGATGCTGAGGTCAAGGCCAAGCAATCGATACTGACCGACGGCATCACACAGCCAAGGTCGCGCGATAGGACCGGCTCCAGCGACTTCCAGGAACAGACGGCGGCACGCGAGCCGCAGAAAGATCAAAGACTCTTGGCGCTGACAACAGCGGCCGAAGGCGAAGATTTGGTTGCTTATGAAGGACTAATTTGATGGATCGATGATCTCTCTTCCAGCGGCCATGTGCGTGTGAACGCCCCTCTGAACACTGTATTTTCACACACGGTTACCAATCGTATATCCACTGATGACATTATATGATTAGAATACGCCGCGGTTCTGACATGCTGGGGTTAGGGTTTTAAAGCACGCCGGGAGTCTAAAGCTTTTAAACCAGATATAAAGTACGACGTGTCTAGGCAACTACTGCTGAACACTAACTGCAATACTCCCTTGCCCTTCACACACAATCCACAGAGGCTTGACGATGCTTTGGATAATGTGGAGTGCAGATCACAAAAATGTAATAATCACACTACTGTCTACCTCTAATCCAATTTCTCTCACAGAACTTTGTCTCAAAGCCCTCGCCAACCCCAAAAACGAAGACTGAATAATTCAGTACCGCTTGTAGGTTCTACTTTAAAAAAATAAATTTCCCCTGCCGCCCTAGCTTCCCTCTTGCAGCAGCCACTCGTCTAGCGGGGGAGCCTAATCCACAGTTTCGTCAGGTAGGTCGGACAAGAACGCCGGTTCTGCCAAGAGCAAGTGTAATATTTCATGTGAGAATCTGACGTGAAAAAAAAAAAGCAAGGTTAACAATCTGAGAAAGGAAGGTTATCAGCTAACGAGAACTCTAGTTAACAGCTAACGCCGCCATGATTACGTCACGGGAAAGTCATTCTCCTGATCGCCTGACCGGCAAATTATAATAAAAAGGGACGTTCAACCATGACCTAGATATTTAGCTATGCGATTCACGACTACCACAACACCAAGGAAAATAAAATCCAGTCTTCGTTTAAAAAAGAGATCTGTAATTATGTAACCATCATTTCAAGTAGACAGCCGACAGCGAGACATTATCCTGGTAACCTCCTTAGTGGGTCATCATAAAGAAACGTGAAGCCATACTACGCCCGCTCTGTGCACTATTGAATCTGCGTACTGTGTTATGTATATATCACAATGTCGGCTAATATGTTAGCTGCACCAGCCCACGCGTTCGTCTCTGTAGCTAAAGCCATGCGGCTGGCCCCCGTTTGCTAGCATTAAAATCCAGTGGGGATCAGGGTTCTCTTTGCCCTGAACAGAAACTAGTTGGGATTAGGGACAAGGTAAGCTTAAGTGTTTCTTGCCTGAATACTTGAGTAGCATTTTCTCAGTTGATATATATATACCAGAACTCATACTCGCACGTCAGATCACCCGGACTTCGATCAACGTCGTAGAACGTAAAGTTACTTCGGAAGAAGCTAAGAATCGGAAGCAATGCTAGGCCCTCTTGACTCAAAAAAGGCTCGGCGATGCGTACATAGAACCAACACAGATGGCAGAAATCAGACTAGAAATCTTTTCTATACATTTACCCAACCTGCCTGCAAGGACGTGAGACCCCTTCACCACAAAATAAAGCCTGCAACCGAAACATCAGACAGCAATTTCAGCTTCCATCAAACCCGGCTTTCCGCTATTATCTTCACGTGTAGACGGGCTCAGCAGGGGACAATCTCCCGAGGCAGCGTGTTCCAACGACCAGCGCACCCAAGGAGGCTGTGGTGTCATCTGCCACGTCCCTTATCGCTGCAGGATCTTTCAACCTGTCGCATGCCGCCAAGCCAGAATTTTGTGCGAAGACATCGAGCTTGGGCGCAAGACGCGACCTTTCTACCAACCATGACGGACAGGATGAATGCCTTTCAAGAACCTTCACTTAAAGGATCAAGTGCTAACAAGAACCGTTAAAGATGTCAAGACGCTGGGGTCACGTTAACTCGACAGCGACATCATCAACTTTAGTGGTACCCGCTATGTGTAATTAACCTACGGACGCGTGAGTGAGAGAGGGATGGAGGAGGCAGTGCTGGTGGGAGGAAACAGACACTAAGGGGAAGTGATGTGGGGGTGTGCAGACAACAACCTTACACCCCTTTTCTACTCAGGACCGATTAGCTACATGTCTCCCCACAAATAGCCAAACACGCGAAGGAAAAGATGGCCACAACAGTAAGCTGAAATGCAGCACCAAAGTGTGCTATCGGTAACATCACTAACCAGGCAAACAGTTTGCCGGTCTCATATGATTGTATCACAAGGACAAGCATACAAGCTGCGCCACCGGATTGAGCAAACTAAGCCCGAGACCCGCGACAACCTCGCGGTCGCGCGGACAAGCGTTGTACAAGTCGAGCTACCCAAATCTTAAGTCGCAGAAATTTGGGTTTGAAATAAAGGGTGTTCAATGTGCAGCAGGAAACACTGCTCTGTTAATTCTGTTAATTGATTGAAAGACCACAGCAAGAGCGGGCAGCTCTTGAGAGTTTAGAGATCAGTGGAGCTCGAGACTGCGCAATAAACACTCGACAATAGTGTCGCGTTGTAACGCCAGATGGTCGGGGCGCACTTCCTTGTCCTGTTACTGCGACGTCAACAACAGCGACACGCCCCGCAGTCATAACAGATGCTGTAGCTGTTGTTTTCTGTTATCAACCCATCTCCTTTCGCGTTCAAGCGGAGTTACAAGACATTTCTACCATAAGCGACCATGTCCTGGCTTCTGAAATGTTCGTTTTGAAACAAATAAAAGCCCTCCCCCGCACGCTCACACTAAAGCTATCTTCCACCCTCACCCACACACGGCTGTAATCGCTTAAAAGTCTGGTTATAATTGGAAAAATGTGGAATCCCGGCAAGCGCCTAGCAACCCATATTTCTGAGTCATCATTACTTTGTTTTGACTATTCTCGGCACTCGCACATGCGACTTCTAATTATGTCTCACGGACGGACAGAATGGCAAAAAGTAGAATCATGGACTCGTTCAACTCCATGGTTCTTTCACATCACACCACCTTAACCCCTGCTCATCTCCCCTACCCACCCACTTTACCAATCAATCCACTCTTCAAAGCGCCCCCTTGAACTCATTCAATGACCTGAGCTCGGTGACGGGGCGGGGACCCGGAACGCGCAAACTAAAAACCACCTCATCAAAGCGGAGGCTTTTCTGCCACAAGTGATTTGCTGTTAAAAGCGTTTGCTCAGCGACGTCACTAACAACAATTAGAGACAAGAACAAGTAGACCCTGTCACCACCCACCTATCTCCCCCCCCCCAGCAAAGTACTGCTTTCGATCATGCACTTCGACCCCCCGCTAGGCTTTCACAATGACCACGCTCTACTACACTACTACAGCATTCTACACAACAACAAAGCTGGCGCAAGTTGTGAAGGCGCAGAGGGAGAAGAAGGCAGGGTTAAACAGTAACACAGTACCACACGTTTGTGTGATAACGTGGCGCGTTTATTGTTAACTTGCTGTTAAGGAAGATGTGCAGACTGCGTGGGAAACCGATACGGCAGTTGACGCTGCGTGAAACAGGGAAGAAGGAAGGGGGAGAGGAGGAGAATTGGTGTTTTACAACTAAGGCTATACCACGGCAAAGCAGCCAGCCCTGTCGGAAACGAGATGTGAACCCACGGCAGCCAATCCTCACTGTCTGGTAACAGGCGCTAACCGCTGCGCTACCGCACCGCACAAAACAGATGAAAAAAAGTTGTGACAAAGGTGGAGGCGGCCTGCTCGCCTTGAGCGTCAATAAAACTGAAATCGATTCGCCGCAGCCCTTCCCGCCATGCCACATACGCAAGAGAGAGAAAAGTGCATATTAAAATCTGACAATAATTTTTAATAAGTGACACAATGTAGCATTCCCTATTATATGCGGGATGGGATGAAGGGAGGGATAAAGCGATAGAGAGAGAGCCATCCTCCCCCTGGAATCTTGCATTCTATGGTGTGGAACAAATCGACTTCATTGCCCAACGACGCAGTTTAGCCCGCCATGCGTCCTCCCACACCCAGTGACGTCACGTCCTCTTTGCCCATACGACCGGCAATTAAAAAGACTGACAGCGTTAGGGACAGGTGCTACGCCGGGGGAAACCCTAAGATCAGTCACTGGGTTCAGCATGACGATCCCCGCTTGTGACATTCGTTGCTGACTCTACCGTTCCGCTCTCCGTAGCGAGAACAAACCCGAATACGCACGAGGTGACGGCAACAACGTTGCAGCCAACGTTTTATTTTTCTGTAGACGCAGCACTGCGCACGCTTCACGTGCTGTCAGCCGCGAGAGTGGGACGCCCTCGTGTTCAGCCTAGCCTCTCACACATTTTGCCTAGCACCTGTCGCAAGAAAATTTTCAAGTTAGTCTTTGTGGATGTGTATTTTGTCCGTGTGCGTGGAGGAGGGGGTAGACGTGGGGAATTGCTTATGACAATGAGTGTGTGCAGATAAATGATGTACACGGGGGTGAAACCCCCTCCCCCCCCCCGCCAGACTCTCTTGTCTGCAGTACCCTTCCAACTCTCTTCCCAACTCCTTCTCCCCCTTATAAACACAAGCGAGTACCCGCAGCAGACAGACGCAAGGCAATCCTAATGCCCTTCATGGTTGAGCCTGGTTCCAAAAGCTCGAAGCCACAGGGAAGTGGGTACATAGCATTGCTGACTTCTTATCACTGTGGGTACATTACTGTCTTATCGTTGTCATCTCTCTCTCTACAGCAAACAGTGCTGGAGGCCTACATGTCACCTTCAGTTCACACGACACCGGCAGCTTGAACGGCGCTCACGAGGCCACATAAGCCTTGGGACTCCCAATACCAAAAATACACGAGCTAAGTGGCATCAGTCAGCTTGAGTACAGACGTCAGCAAGCGTCTTGGTGACCTGCACGACCTCAGACACGCTGCCGAGTGATCTCTCTATACTCAATGACCACATTAATCTCCTCATTGTCCGCTTGGTAAAGCCTGACCTTCACAGTCTTACCTCCCTAACCACACACACACCAATGTACCTCCTAGAGTGCTCATGATATTCTTCAATATCCGCTCTTTCTTTCACGTGAACCGCGTCTCCATCGAATACAAATGGTCACAGTTGTTGACGTGGGCGTGTGTTTTCCTCCCATTCTCAACTCCCTTTCGGACCGGCCGCAACTACACAGCAGGAACACCATGCCAGGCATCAACCACACGCTGAGTACTTGGGGAAACGGACTGGGATTGCGAGAATCATTTGTTCGAGATTAAGTTGAAAGCAGTGACAAAATCCGATGATTAATGTAACAACATAGATTACTACCTTTTATCGTGCAGTCTTCGTCGTTGCGAAAAAAAAAAAAAGTTAGTTCTGCGCAGCGACCTCTGATTCATATCTACCCACGCTCATGACACAAGAGTCAAGAGAGGAGTATACAGCTGGCAGGACAGCTTAATTATCGAACACAAACTACTTGTTCTTCGTTTACCAATCAAAAATTATTTTGAATACATTTATTTGACCCCAACAATTTACTCTCCTAATGAAAATGTCCCAAGCCACCTCCTATCCTCACGTTATTTTTTTAAAAAAAAGGCGATGGACTGTTCATGCACTATCAGCAAACTTAAGTTCATCTTCCACTAGCACACACTGGTAGCGATTATTCCGTCAGTACTTACACTATTTTTGCACTTTAAAAACCTGCTTCAATTCTGTAAGGAAAATACGGAAACCTATTAAAAAAAGAAACACAACTGTACGTTGTACTATACTTTCCTAATCAAAGGCGATCTTGCAAACAAAAAAGATTTTTTTTTTTTTATCTCAGCCAGCGTCGTACGATCTATAAAGGAAATCAATTAGAACCTAACATAACGCCCACAGAACCTCTACCACGACGCTGAAGCAAATGTGCGATCGGATATATTCCCGGGGTGGGCAAAGTACGGCCCGCAGATGTGTTTATATCGGCCCGTCTGCTAAAATGTGAAGGTTCATTTGACTGAAATTTAATTTACCTAATACGACTTGTTAGAAATCGGCAGTACATGATAGTCAAACATACAAAGTACACAAACAACGACGCGGCTGATGCAGTCGTGAGAACATTAAAAGCGTGTCAACACGGATGTCTCATCGGTAGTCGTTCAGTGTCTGCTAACGCATTATTTTATTCACAGATGTTGGAAGTTTAATTTGCCGAGAAGGCATCGCAGTTTTCAAAGAGCACAAACATCCTGCACATTGCAGTGAACTTTCCGATGATACAATGACATAAAAAAAATCAAAATAGGTTGAGCAGTTGAAGAAGCAACAAAAATATTTTTATTAAACAGAGCAAAATCTAGCAGGCGGCAACAAAAGTGAGTTCTATTGAGGCATACAATAGTGTACAAGAGAACAGGACGTTAGCGGACAAAGAGTTCCTCGAGAAGTGCATGCTTTATGTGGTCGAAATTGTGTGTCTAGAGAACAAAAAAGACTTTAAGAATATCAGCGTAGCCAGGAGAACAACGACGCGCCCGACTGAGCACGCGGAACACAATTAGCTGGAACAGCTGATGGGTAAGTGTGAGCAATTTGACTGGTATTCACTCGCGTCCGATGATAGTACAAGTGTAACTGATACTGCACAGATATTTTTTTGTATTCGTGGCATTAATGATGACTTCGATAGAACCCAGGAACTGCTTTCGATGGAGTCAACAAAAGACAATACAACAGACGAGAATTTGCTTATGAAAGTGAAAGGGTGCATCGAGAAGCTTGGATTTCCATGGAGAAAATTGAGAAGTGTCACTAAAGATGGACCTCTAAACGTTTCAGGGATTTCACAAAACTGAAAGGAAAGTTGAAAATATTGTCAAATCCGTTTACCGTGGACGTGGAATGTGCGCCAGATAGTCTGGAACTAGAATTGATCGACTTACAAAATATAGTACTGAAGGATTCTTTTAATCCCGTAAACGTTGTCCAGTTCTTCAAATCGCTAAGGACATGTTTCGGAACCTAACAGAATTTGCCAAACGAATGGTTGTGATTTTTTTTTTTTAATCGACGTATGTGTGCAGACGTTTTCGATTTTGAAGCAGAGTAAGTCCGACCCTGCCTTCGCGGATGACAGGCCGCAGTTCTGCGAATTGCCACATAGGAAAGGCGGCCACATCTTGAAAGGCTCGTGAGCGAATTCAACCAGCTTCACATCTCACAACAAAATTCGTTAAGTGAACACCACAATGTACGCATGTTTTCACCCCATTTTTGAGTTTGTTGTATACTCAAGTGGCGTGGGTTACTGGTATGTTACCGTCCCGCCGCAGAGTTTAGAATTTTGAGACCGACCCGCCGGGGGGAGGGAGGGAGGGGAGGGGGAACCGTTGCCCACCCCTGACATATTCAGTTTAAAATCCATTTCTCCTCGCTAAAGAACTTGCTAGCTAGAGGATAGCTGCATTTGAGATAGAAGTTCGGAATTTTGGCCATCAAGACAAACTTAGAGAGCATCGCCAACAACGCTTGCGTTCCACCAAGTGTTTGTTGTGCCCTAGTAGCCTCAGGCGCTCACTTTTCAAATACGTTATCGGTGACAAGTCAAGGACATCGTCATGAACCTTAAAAGCGGACATTAACCTAAGTTGATAGAGCGTATGAATCATGAAGAGTTAAAAACAAAGCAATAAAGTTAAAAAAAGCCTTTCACGCGCTAGTTTTCACCATACCACAAGCTGTTAGTTTCGTGGACGATTGACTGATGTCGGTTCCGATGTGGGCATGGGGTGAGGACGAGGAGCAAAAGACTAACAAGAAAAATGCTTCTTCATTGTGTGTGGCTGTAAAAGTGAACGACGGCGTGGTAGAATGCAACAATGCAAGCAGCTGTGAATCTACAAGATGTAGAGGACAGAAGACTGCCCATCCCCACCTCTATTGCTCTATCCTCTTCATGCACTTGAAGATGTTAAAGCTTATGTCTTACGGCCAGGATTGTTTAGTTTCGGCGCATCTTCGCCAAGCAGAAGAGAGAAGGCATTTTTCACCCAGTCATGGCCCCGGTGCTATTTTTGTCTTTAATGTCGACCGACAATCTTGACAACGGACGTAAACCTCCGCGTAAAAGCAAGAAAAACCTTAAAATAAATATATATAAAAAATACTGCCGCTTTTTCCGGACTGGAGGCACTCATTCTTGGAGGTCTGAAAATCGTTTCTACCACCTCGATTGTAAAAAGACCGTAGAAAACCTTGGAATGCATACTGCGGTCTAGTAATTGTTTACAGCAGACTCCCAACATTAACGAAACCTTTTTACACAGCTCATCAACTAACGACCTAAAAAGCGCAGACAAGTCTTCAGAGATAAAATTTCGTCTGCACTCGTCTAGACAAATGTGCTGTAGTCGATGCTAATTTGGGGAAGGTGGGTTAGTTTTACGCCGTGCCTGGGAACATGGAGCTTAATGACACGAAACAACATTATATACATCCATTCACGTCCTTGCAACTAAGGTGCACGATGAAGACTATTCCCTTCACGATGACATCGTCACAGGCAGACCACGGCCCGATAAATCTCATGCTTTATGTCTCCGGACGATGGCGGAGCTAGCATCAGACCATCAAAGTAATAACAACCGTGCACAAGCATGCGCAAACTCTTAACTTATTGGCTTGCCAGGAAAAAAGCTGCGCTGACGCTTTTTAAAGCGAATCACCAAGGTGCTACTTGCGATGTTGCATTCTACCACACAATCGTTCCCTTTTACAGACACACATAATGAAGCATTTGTCGGTCCCCCCTCCTGCTCTGTTGATCTGTGTCCGGATGAAGGAGTTGATAAAAAGCGGATTGCAACTATTGTCACGATGTATGTAGTCAGTCTGGCCTAAATCCAATGCAGGAAAGACCCGACTATATGGCTATTTAAACAGGACAATACTAGTCCCGAGAAAGGTTACGGACAATCCGTGTTATGCTAATTATGTTGCGCTTTGTCGGGGAACAAGTCCAATTATGCAGGACTGGGGCGTTTCATACTTCAACACACAGACCGGCATTTGTGGTAAAGGGGAATTTTTATGGGCATGTTTGCTATAGAAAAAAAATATTCGAAAGCTAGCTCAACAAACTGTTTTCAAACAAGAAACCGTTTTCAACGCACTACATTTGTGGTCATGATCACACCCACCAGGAGTGAGTGAGTGGTGGAGCGTTTGTTTTGGTTGCCCGGTGCAACGCGTATTTAAGAAATCAACGCTTCTTCCCCTACAGTTTTTTTTTTACGCTGAAATATCACAGGTCGCTTTAACTTGATGCAGTAAGGCTCGAGCGAAAATATCAACTGCGGGGAAAAGGAAATGGAAAAAAAAAAAGAAAGAAAGAAAAGGAAACCGATGAAACGCATCCATGTCTGGGGCGAAGGCAGCCATGGGCAGCAGGGAGGCGGTGTGCACCAGGTCCACAGCATCCTCAGCATCTTGATTATTTCCAAGGCGATATACAGCGACAAGATAAGTACCTCTTAGCATGTCCTCTCCTCGTTCGTCATCACGAGAGAGATTGTTATCCAAGGCGCATGAAACTTAAAACGCACACATTTTTCTTCATACACCCACTTCACCTACTTCCTCTAGCCCACGATCACAATTTTTTTCTTTCGCTTACTTCATTGCTCAGCTATGTTGGTTCTGTTAGAATGAGAAACTGGGCACTACAGTAGAAGGTCCGAAAGCAGCGGGGCACGCTCATGTGAACACAGTGTGGTGGTAAATACAAAGACTATGATACAAAGGACAGAACAACGGTCTACACGTGCCACCAACGTATTCTACAGCTTAATCGGCCTTCGAAACGCTCCGCCACCACACCAGGACTTAACAGATTAAGAAAAAGCGACCCAGTTTATTTTATCGTCCTTTGTCTACAGTTACACGTACAGATGACGAATACAATTTGTAACAGATACACTGCCCCCTAAACGTCAACATAAAAATGAGAGGGCAAGACCACTACGCAAATACTCCTCACTGTATACTTTTCTATCTCTTCAGACACAGAATAAAGCCTCCCTCCCAGCTACTGAGTCCTCAGAGGACAAAGGGCAGCAAGCAGAGGTGACATTCATGGAAGGGGAGTAGGAGAGTGAATATGAGTGTGACCATTTTGTTTCTGCTGGAAGTAAATTAAAAATTTGCATATCACACAGCAACTGTCGTCAAAACAACAACTTCGTATTCAGAATATTTTAACTAAATATGATGCCATACAATAAAACACCGAGTACCCCGATCTTGCATTCATGGATCGAAATGTTCACAACGCTGTCCAGAAATAACTCTTATCTTGAACATCATCTAGCTCACCGATCTGCTTTATGTGTTCCGGCAATCTCATACGTACTTTTCATTTTTTCTCTTTGACAAATACACACAGAATATATCCCCAAGTTATGAAAAGGTTTAGTTCATGGAGACCATAAGTCGGGACTAGGACGTACGCGTGATTACAGTACGGTGCATGTACAAACAGCTCTACTTTCGGACGTACCGATATAAACAATCATTTTCAGTTGTCATTTTGAAGGTACAGTAAGAGAGAGACAGAAATCGTTTAGGACATTGTGTATACCCACGCTCCCTCCTGCTTCCACTCGGCGGACATGCGAACTATCCTTACGAACTACGTTTGAGCTCGAGGACAACTTTGTTCGTATGTACCGAAGTTCGTAACTCGAACGTTCGTAAGTAGGGGGCTCACTATAGGTGTAAGGCAACGAGCAGACAAACGTCTGATTTTTCTCGAGACGGCACGAAGAGGATTAAAGAAAAGCCAGCGTGAAACTTTACAGGTGAGCAAACTGCGTGTAAAACTATACAGGTGAAAATCTACCCACCCGTATTTATTAACCTAACACCACCTTCTTCAAAAAGTCTGCACCCTCCAGGATATGTTTACGGCAAATCCACGGCGATGATGAGCCAGCACGGCAGTTCTGGCTGAAGAATGTTTTGGCCCCTATCTAGTATACACTTGTATGTTTTTGCTGAGGTCCGAGCACGTATTTATCCACTGCAGTAAATTGTGCGAAAGTCAAAGGTCAAGTACGAGCACACAACAGTCACACCCGCACACAGCGCATCCCGATCTCTTTGCCCTAAGGGACGAGGGTTGTAGTACTGTATATATTCATTACAACAAAAAATGTCTGTAATAACAAGAAAACATAGTAAAAAAAAAATAAAGTGAAAATATGGTAACGGGGAACTTGCTTTATGCAGACGACAACACTGACAGTAAGGTACGCAATACACAACAAGTAACTGTTGCTCCTACATCTACTCGAGGAGCTGGCACGGCGTAAAACTCAACCAACCAACCATCTACCTGAGGAAAGTGCTCTAACCTTGTGCTGACACTCGACTCTCTCCGACACGTGATCGCACGGTGCAGGTCAAGGCAGGTCAGATGCGATGAAACACCTCTCACTAGGACACGACCATCGGGTGTTGCCTGGGCACGAACCCTCAGCACGGACCTCCCCACAGGTGTTTTGCGCGAATTCACCTGGTCGCTGTACGTCCGTCGGACTGCACGCAAACCGTCTGCGCTCCCCACCTCTCTGCGAGTTCCCCTACCCTCCCTCCTGCTAACAGCTTGATGGCCTGCCAACAACCGAAGCTAACAATAATGCATGTCTAAATTCTAATGGCCATTCTTAATCGTTAGTGTAGGTGCTAATTATACACAGCACGCTCAGGTATATCTCTCTGTGTGTGCGTGCATAACATATGTATACAAATATTTAAATAAAAACTCTTCTTGCAAATACAAATAACACAATTGTACAACAGATCACGGAGTGCATATAAAACATTTTCTTGTAACGCTAACTTGTTTTCCTTCCTTTTTTAATTAAGGAAAGTGCTGGTGTAAAGGATGTTACACATAGTTACAAAAGATTCTTCTCCGGCAAGTTAAATCACGGAAGACAAGTTTGCCTGCACCTGGCCAGCTGCAAGATCGCATTATCGGCAGACCTGTTTCGTTTAGGGTTATTTTTTTCCCCTCCCTTCCGTAGGTCCTACCTCTGCACGCAGGCATAGACTCAATTATGCAAGATCAAAACAAAGGTGCCTATTATAGCACCCCTCGTTAAACCAAAAGGTGAACGAATGGGGTGGATGCGAGCGTTGGTGGGGGTGGGGGAGAAAGATATCGTAGCCGTTCTGGGAAGAGGAAACCAAGGCTGTATACCTATCACCGCACCCCACATCGCCTATTCATCTCCTCTGCCGCCATAAACGCAGGCATGGCGCCTGGGCTCTAAGGAGCCGGCCTGTGATCTGGGGAGCCGCTTACTTGAGGGCTGCAGCAGGCTCTCCCATCACAGAACAGCCTTCTCCCGGGCCTGCGAGGTTATGGGAGTTTTTAGCAAGTTCTGTGCCAAGTACTGGCAGGTCTGCGTGTGTCTGTACCTGTCTGCTGCCAAACTTCACGGTGCGCAGTCCGCACCAATGAGCCCAAGTCTTCGAGATTTCAAGGAAAAACGTAGGTGGATCAGATGCGACCCTCGAGAAGCTTGGCTGGACTAGGCCAAAAAAAAAAAATAGAAGCGGTCACAATTGCTTGAGAGGAGAGGAAACCGTGATAAGGAAGCAGAAGAAACAAGACAGCAAAGAAGCAACGTGGTCTGATTCCATTTACAAACGATAAAAATAACCTTGACAACTGTATGTAAAATAACGCCAATCCCTGCACGCCACTTTGAAATATAAAAAAGAGAGAGAGAGAAAGCGATAAGATCATCCAGCTGCTAACGGCAATGACTTGCAGAAGCAGGTGCTTCGACGTCAAGACGTGGGGATGGCAATACGCATGGAAAAGTCGCCGGAAATAGCGCTCACTTCAGATACACACCTCTCCCGACAAACATCAGCCTTAAAAAAAAACAAAACAAAAACAAAAACCACACGCTCTTAATGCCTACATCCCTACTCGGTGCTGCGGTCAGGTATTCACGTAGATGGAAGTACTTTACACGTGGCATTTGCCAAAAGTCCACCCAAACCTTACAAGATACGAAGACCACTAGCGGTTTTCAAGCGTTTCACTAGTTTGGTACCGCAACTTCCACAACATTTCTCCGCAATTAGACCAATTTACATTTCGCGGTAAGAAGGTGCCACTATGCAGATAGCCTGGAACAAGGCAACATTTTACAAACGCCCAGGCTGCTCTTAGTGGGCAAGGGAGGGAAACTTGGTGTTTTACGCCTAGCCAACAGCTCCAGCTATATCACGGCAAAGCAGTCTGCCTTGTAGCTAAGGTGTCACCTTCAGAGAAACAACGTGTCCGACACGAGAAGCGAACCCGGCACACTCGGCTTCTCATTGTATTGCTCTGCGTTGGAGGTAATGGGAGAACCACCACGCATCTAGCGGCGTCAGCTGGTAAGCTAAAAGTGGAACTGTCGGCAGCATCTCTCACCGTCCGACATACGTTAGGGGCTCAACAGTGCACACACTGCTAATTTACACGAGGTTTACACATACGGCTTATTTGCAAGCGCAGTCTGCAGCGTGCGGCAAGTACCAGCCATCACACAGCAATTAACGACGGCTGCCTCGTTAGCGTAAGAATGATAACTCGTTCACGCACGCATGCATTACAGACTTAACGCTTGTTCCATTGCTGACCCAGTCAATAAAGGATTGCCTGGCCGGGGAACAAATGGGGCGGTGCAGTCAAATAGGAGTCATTCTCAGAACGTTAGAGGGTGAGGGCAAGAACTTTCCAATCAATTTCGACCAGCTCGCGTTCAGCACGCACTGCACTTTGTTCCAGCGATAGGTGTGAGCAGCCGAGCGTAAGAAAGGGGCTGGGCCTTCTCCCCAACCCACCCACCCACCTACAACCCCGTTACCAAACCGTTGCAACGCCTTGTGCACAGCTTATGCATAGCTCTGCACTGTCGTGCACAAGCCTATGGCAACCGTGTGCAGCCTGGCGTTGATCTACGGCTCCGTCCATGATAGGACTCGAGGCCGTCACTGCCAAGCAACGCGATATCAGGGTAGAGAGAGAGGATAGGACGATAGGAAGAAGGGGGAAAAAATACAACCCCAAAACAAATTGCTGTAGAAATAACGAAGCGAAATGCACCTCAAGATTAAATTCGCAGCATGGAGTTGCACCTCTCTCCACACATTAAAAAAGCTCCTCTACCCGATAATTAACATGCAGAGGTCTCAAACTGGCATTAGTTACCATGCGACGTCACGGCTCTTCTACACCTAGACAGGTTGGGGCACTGTGTTGCTAACGGGGATGTGTTTAGAAATTCGGACTGCTAACGACTGGAGTTTGGAAACAAAAGCAAAAAAAAAAAATAAAATAAATTAAAAAAAATAAAAAAATCCCTCTGCATATAATCTTATAACACATGCTGGAGTCTCAGCGGATATGTGAAGGTCGTGACAGCTTCCACACAAAACACCAGGACTCGTCATTCCAAGGCACCAATCCATACTACCCCCCTTCCCGAAACACACTGTCCCCGACAGATGAACTGTTCACACCTGAAACATTTCCAGGCATATACTTGATCTGAATCGAAGGGGCAAAGAGCACAGCTGGGGCTAGGCAAACTGCCAAGTTTAGTCATACAAGTGGCGTTTCTGTATATTTGACCTTTGTTCCACACCACAAACCCAAGACCTCCCACCCCCAACACATCTACCACTCACTCTCACGTGGTGAAAGATGACCAAACGGTAAGAGGTCACAAAAAGTCTGGATTAAGGTAGAGACCAACAATGCCTGCGTCCTTCGAACATCAATAAAACGAAGATCCGACGTCTAGGGGGACACACAAAGCACCCCTTCCTTTAGCGTGCGGCTTGCGCGCGCGGTCTTATTTTATTGAGATAAAACGACGGAACTGAAAGCTGCTTTCTGGCGTTATCAGCTAACGCCTACAATAGTTCCCTCTGTACTAATACCGCTTGTATATATACAAAAAGCAGCACCACCCGACAGAATGAGCATGCTCCCCGCGCCAGGAGTGGTCCAGACCAGTCGAAAGGCACCGAAGTACATCTGAGACTGCGGCTGGCAGTTCCTGACGTGAAGAGAGCACTTCCCTTAGCAGTAGGTTCCTGCATGCAAGTGATATTCAAAGTAACACCGCCCAGGGTTTAGGGCTGAGATGGAGGGAACGGAGCCCCACAAAACAGCCACTGTTCGTCAAACACCCCTTCCCACCATCCTAGCAATATGCTGTGGGGCCTCGCGGTCTCGCCGTAGAGGAAAGGGAAATGACTGGAAGTTATCTATGCATGGACGCCATGCTAGCAAGTGCAGCACAGCTCCCAACGGTGCCAACAGTGGCAGCCGACCTCAGATCAATAACAGGTCAAGGTCTCTCCCTGCATGCGGAAAGTCTTCCACGTGCCTACCTGTTCTCCTCGCTGTCAATTCACTCGTCATTCCACCTCCTCCCCTCACCTCTTTTCTTTTGCGTTACAGCGCGCGCACACTCAAGTAGCTGGAAAATTCCTCACAAATGACCAGGGTTATTATATTGAGTGTCGGTAAGGGTTGCGGCCCGGTACTTTTAACGGGGTTTAACTCCAGGTAAAAGTCGGGGTTGCAACATCCGCTTCACCCACCCGGATCATCGGCCTGTCCCGTAAAATGCGCGATCTTCAGTTCAGGTGCAACACCCGCCTTTGTGAAGAAACATACTCCTCCGGCAGGCTACAAATGTTTTCCTACTTGAAAGGGTTTGGGTATAAACACCTCAGCTCTGCCTGTTCTGGCTGTCACATGTTCGTTGTGAGTTTTGTTAATACTAGTCCATTTTATACAAATGTAAACTGACCAGAGCCCACTGGATGAATGCCTTCCATGGCTGGTTTGTTTTGCTCTCACCGATGACTGGCAGAATCCAAACTACACATCTATCCTCTAGGCAACATGGTCTGCCAGATCAAATGCTGGACATTCAAATGAAAATTTGCATTTACAGACCCTGAATTGTAGGAGTACAATTAAGTACCAGCCACCAGAGCTTATAATTATGAAGAGAAAGACTCTTTCCTCCAGGCCAAAATAGGAAACTCAAGGAAAGGCATCTTCTTTCCAAATGATAAAGTGATGTCCAGACTCCTTAGACAGTGCTTTGTGTTTCATTATCACAGGGCACCTTTCCCACCACTTTATAACTACAGCTTCAGGAGTAAAATATCTGTGCGGTCTGGACACTTCTTTAAAACTCTGGAAAGGAGACGCTTGCTTTTGAGTTTCCCATTTAGCGCCAGGGCAATAACTTGTCCTTGTTTCATAACTACCACCATACCACAAGTACACTGCACCTGGCACTAGGGCTTTATCACACATCAGGTGACTATTAGTATTCTGCACCAAGATATGCAGGTCAAACGTTTTAAGAGCTGACCTTGCCCTATCAGGATAAAAATGCATTTTGAATCAACACACTTAGCTTTGTTGACAAGGCAAACTCCTGTGCTGAAATATATATTTAACGAGGAATGCAGTTGAGTGATATCTGACACCTAATCTTTTAAGTATGCTTCTGGAAACCACAGTACAATTTTTTTCCAGTACAACAGACATTTAAATGTTAAGACTGTTGTCAGACATGATAGGAGCACCTGCACAAAACTGCCTGGCTTACTTCGTCTCCCACCCCCCACATATTACTCAATGAAATGTTAATGAAGGTCTAGATGGAAAGGCAAAACAAATCTATAAACTTTTTTTTATCATTTGATATGACAGTGTTGTTTGGCATATTTCTGTCTGCTCTTGTTGCTTTACATAAAGACCAAACCACAGAGTACATGAAGGTGCTATTAGATTCTGCATGGCTTATTTCTCATTTTTTCCACACAGCAGCTTACAGTCTCCTGCCTTTCAGCAAGCACCCTGGAGATTGTTGACTGCACCCAATGCATGTGGCACATTAAGAAGATAACCAACGTATAGACTGAGTCTATCCTGTTCATCAATGTAACAATCCAACTTCTCTTTCCTCACAAATGGAATCATAATGTTCATACAAGATAAAGCAAACTGTACTTGTGGATACCTTCACTAGCACAGTTTAGCACTGTTTGTCTGGCAACATCTGTGATGAGTTATTAGCTTGTAAGCTACCACCATATTAACATTAAAAGGCACAGTCATTTCCCATTTATTGTTATACCAATTGCCATTAATCTATTTTGTGTCACTGCTGACTAATATAGTGCAGGAAGAAAGGAGGCACTGTTCACCCATTCCCATAAAACAGACTTATCCTACTGCTAACAAATATCCTGGCTTTGTCGAGGCCTCGCAAATGTATAATCACCTCTATATGACAACCTGACCTTGTCTCACCTATGTGACAGTTACAATAACAGTGTGCTACCAAAACAGCATCATATACTGTACACACAGTAAAGGGCCAAAACAAGTCAGTTTTAGCAAGCAAGGCCATTACCATAAAAATGGCTTATAAAGCATAACTTCAGTTGCTTTATCTGCATTATTCTGATGTAGAAATTAGAAGTCATCATGGACAATTTTTTTAAAAACTAAGACATTAATTCATTTTTCCACATTATTGGCGTCTGGTGACTTTCCTCCTTTCAGACTATGTACAGCTCTTTTGTCCTTTTCCCATAGGACTGGTACATCTTTTTGCAGTTACAAACTAGCAACTTTAGTAATAATATTAAAACATAACCGTATTTTGTCAGTGATGACATAAAATGCTGTGCAGCACTACTGTTTTGAGTAAAACATCTTAGGTTTTATGCAAGCAGGGATTTAGAAGAAATTTTACTTCTTTTCTGCGGGAAAGTTGAAGCTGTTGATTTTACTTAATATTTTACAGACTGCATTTATATTTCCTAAAAGTGGTTTGGTTCATACATGCATATAACCTCACAAAAAATAAGAAGTAATTAATGTGTTAATACATAATAGTATTTTGTCAGTGATGTCACCGAAAAAAGCATTCTATTTTGACTGAACCAGTTGTATTCAAAATCAAAAGAAATGACTGCATGCCACAAGCAATTAGTCCTACAATCTGAACTATTTCATTCTCTAATAAGTACTTGTTAAAACAGCTCAGATTAAATGTGAACTGACAGTTACAAAAATGGCTTTTCTTTACAGTAGCTGTTGTGAGAGAAAACAATCAGCTAGCTACAGACAAAGTAATGATTTTGGATAAATGGTAGCTAATGATAACCAAGACTAAGCTTTTCCTTTCTTCACATCCCTGTGCACTGTCCAGCACCAAGAACCAACAACCTCCCAAACCCCACGCAGAGAGAGAGAATGGACAACCCAAACTATATACTTTTTTCTCCCCTTAAAGTCAAAAGATATGAAACGTTCATGTTATTGATATGAGGATTGTGTCATCTACATAATAATTTTCCACTCACTGTCCTAACTGCCATGTTATGTAAACATCTGTTCCTTTCAGAATATTCTAGTACAGAAAGCAATATATCCAAAATGATATCCTTATACAGGATTCTAGATGTAGAGGAACTATACACAATGTAAGTATGCACAAATTTAAGTTAAAACATCTTGGGTATTTAAGCAAATGCTCATAATGCACTAACCACATATAAACATATACACCTAATATTATAGATCAAGGTTACAAAGGAAAAGAGGGAAGTAACAAAGAGGAGTGACACATGCTGAAGGCATTATGTCCTGCTACTGAACCTATCTTTCTTGTTCAATATACTAAATGAATGTAACAATTCCTTCACAGTTTTAATGTATACAACATTATGCAACACCTTTAAAAATTATACACAAATGCAGTTTACAAGCTGCTTAAAGGTAATGCTTGAAAAGTGATCCTACTGTATATTGAACTGTATGCTACCATATTAAACTGTCATCTTGTCAGCTTTATTTTGTCTTAAGAGTCAAATCTCTTAATTATTTTTTAAATTCCATTAGATTTTGTCCTACCTTGTTGTTTCTCCTCTTTTGGAGGCTTGGCAGATTTGAGAAAATCCATGTTTCAAATCCACACACAAACACAATGAGCACAATGGGGTGTATCTGTCTCTACACACGAGGTCTGACAGGTCGCGGTGGCGAAATGGCAACTGGTAGGTTTTACAGTGCAGGCATGACAAACATCACATAGAATCTAAAGGAAAAAAACTACGTGCAAAGTTGGGGGGAGAAAATGTGCCCAAAAAGTCCACTTCATGCAGCTTTTTCAAGGCAGGAACACAACAGAACAAAAACAAAAATAACTTGTTAAACACCGATCAAACGTCTGAACAAAGTTCTGCAACCTGTCTGCTTTGGCCACCTGATTTGTGTCGCAGACTGTCAGTTAATGCACAAACCTTGATTTTCCAAGCGTAGCAGGAATCCCAGATTAGTACTACTGCCGATGTAGATTCATTCATAACAAAAGAGACGAGAAGCTACGGGGGTGCGGCGAGGTGTATGAATTCGACACAATCAGTGGCTGTGCAGAAAGGAGTGAACCAGCCAAACATCAACCCAAGAAAGCACTTCGGGGTTAGGCCATTCCCAAATCAACACTTGTCGAAGTCGACCGAAAACATGCTTCCTCACTTACCCCAGTTATTAACACGCGAACGGATGAAAATTAAAACTTCTCTCTATTCTTATCCCGACTATGACTCATTGCATTCCACGTGCAGCGCGCAAACAACACAGTCTCGGTGCAGCTCTAATCAGTCTGTCCTCCATTTGACTTGCACCGGATGCGGAATTCTTTTTCCCACCTGAAATAAGGGGGGCGGAAATTCAGCCAATCGGAGTGCACGCAAAATATGCCATAAAAGGTCAGTGTAACCCAAATTAACCTGTCCACTGCGATAACTGTACGATTACTAAAATCAGATCAACACAGCGGCGTTAAGTCTGGAGATATGAGAAACATTTTAGTATACTATACTTATGTAAACGTCATTATAAGTGCGAGATCCATTCAACCTCTTACGTTATACAGCTGTTTCACATTGTGTATCACGTGATATTCCTCGAGGCCCAAGTTTTGTTGACGGTGTAGCATATATGAATCGTTGAGCAATATGAATCGTTGAAGCGAGGCATGCGAAGAGAAAGTACAGAACCTAACAAGAAATAAAATACTACAAAGTTAAATTTAACAGTTGATAAACAAATGAAACTTTTAGGTTCCAATTATTATAGTTTGCAAGTGATGTGGATAGTGGACTATATTTGTTTGATATCCCTGCGCGAGTGGGAGATTGATCGTCTGCTAAAAAGTAAATACACGTCAAATTTAAATAAAAATAACATGAAACGGCTAAACACATACAACTCACGCTTTATTTGGTTTGGATTTAGAAAAAATACCACGAAAATGTCTGCTAATTCATTCAACAACACTAGAAGATCCATAGTTTTCTACGCATGAGCAGACCTCACTTCAACGATTCATATTTGTTTGATATCCCTGCGCGAGTGGGTGTTTGATCGTCTGCTAAAAAGTAAATACACGTCAAAGCAATGCCGACGGAAATTTGCTCTTCGTGCTCAAATTTCTGTGAGCAGGACACTGAAACACTGTCGAAGCTAAAGGTATGTGATTTTTATTTTTAAGTTAGTAATCAGAGCTTCTGCAATAGTTGTATATTGTATACTAATCGTATATATTGAAATGTATCAATATGTATGCCAGTCATAGAAACAATACCAAGGTGTTGTAAATAATTGGTTTTATATTTTGTTAATAACTTCTGCACATTGAAATACATATTTAATAACCCTTTTCAGGAAATTTTTATGTCTGCTGACAGAACATAACTTTATATAAAACATCATTACCGACTAAGAAGGAACATGTCAAAATCCCAATTTGAATAATAAATATCACTGATATGGATTACTAAAGAGATCTATTAGTCAGGTAATCTAAAATCCACAAAAAGTTCTGGCATCAATATTGCTCTGAATTAGTTTCTGAGCAAATACATGCACTCTGAAAATAAATCCAGACTTCAAACTCAAGAAATATTGCACTATGACTATACTCAATAGGCACTAGGGATTTATGTAAATTTACAATGCAGCAACAAAGCTGAACTATTTTGTCTATGACTGGATTTATCATCACCAGGCTTTATTGTCATCAGGTCTATAGGGAGTTTAGACTGCAAAATGCCAAACTTTTGTGAACAAAGCCTATAACTCTCTTAATATGAATTTGTACAGAGGCTATTTTTCTCATGTTTTCAACTGTAAGTTTTCAACTTTAACTTTAATGTAGCTGTTTTTTCCATGGAGAAAGTCTGGAATTAATAATTTAGCTTGATAAAAAAGAACTTCATCTTCAATGTTTAAACCTCTGTCGGCCATACTTATATCATCTGGTATTAAAATTGAACAACAAAGAAGTATTTTGAATTAAGTGTTTGTCTAAAGCCCTGCCACCAAATGCATCAGAAATGTAGCTGATTGACCCTTATGGTGTGATCCCAATCAGATATTTGGCAGAATGATATTTGCTGTAGTTGGAATAAACTTGGACTGATTGTTTGGCCCAAGGGTTTCTGTGTTTGAAGTCCAAAACAATCAACAATATTGCAGTAGATATGTCTAAAAACGAGAAGGATGCTCAGACAATTTCATAAAAGTGTGTGCTGTTGCTAGAATTCCATTATTACTTTCTCCCAATAGTATCCATAAATATATCTGATTTATTTCTCATATTGTCTTAGGATTTATTACCTGAAGGATATCAGCACCTTATCTGCAAATTTTGTGTGACCAGTGGTGCTAATGATCATTTTGAGGCTACTGTGAGAATTAACCTGTTTTCCAAAGATGATGTGCAAAAGTGGAAGAACAGCTTTCAGGAGTCTTCAAAAGTTACTTTGAGAATCAAAAGAACACACCCTTCTCTGTCAACTAAGATCATGTACAAGGTAATATTAATGATTTGTCATTTGCATTTCATAGACAACTCATAGGTATTGAGATGAACACTTTTGCCATACTGATATATTCTGTCCTTCAAATGTGTAGTCTTTTAATACATCACATTAGACATTAGGTCATTACCACTGAACAAACAGTATTTGCAATTTTTAATCTTGGTCAGCTTAGTCTTAATTTTGATAGAATGCTATACTCATTAAATGTAATATAATTAAGTGCACTTGTTAACAACTGTGAGTTCTAGAATCAAATACCATCTGGGGCTACCATAATATAAATATTTTGGGGCCGAGACAATACATTATATTCATGAATATCAAGGTTCTAAATGGACTTTGCAAAGCACAAAGACTCGGGATTATACTTTTGTTGTTTTCTTTTGTGGGTCTTGTTTTATCTAGGTGATGTACAGGTGTCAGCACTCCACGCAGCCTAGATCATCAACTGCTGATGCTCGGAAAGGCTCAAAGAATACTAATTGCCCTGCCACAACATGTCTGACACTTTATCAGACGAACATTTTTGATTCTGATGGCTTCAAAAGGAAAAGCAGGTAAGGACTAGCGCTCCTTTTGAAAAAGAATTGGCGTGCACAAAACTATAGTAACAACCTATTAAATGTGGCTGACATACTTTCTCAAACACTCAAACATAGATACTTCTGTAAAATAATGTTTTGTCATTTGTTTTACTTGTATTTTTGTTTCTCCTTTTTATTTAATATGTGTACATGTCTTTTTGTTTTTATGTATCATATGTTAAACAGTTTTGCATTTCTTTATCTGTTTTTATAGGTCATCGGACAGTCCATCGAGCAGATTATCCTGCCTCGTACACATAAATCAACTGTCACAACCATGCCATCATTGCAGCCTCAGCTATCAAGCATAGAGATGTGTCGGAAACAACAAAGTTACGTCTAGAACAGCTGATGTTACAGGGCTATGCACCAAGTGCTGCTTTAGAAATGTATAAATATGACCTACAGTTGGAACATGGTGATGATTATGTTTACATCTCTGCTGACAGAGCTGTATGTCCTGATCGAGATTATGTATACAGGTAAATTTTTCTATGAATCTTTTTTGTCAGTTGAGGAAGTTTACACTAATATCTAGACAAAAGTAGACGTAAAAAGTATGTAACTCAAACGAAAGATATTATAAAGGAGTAAAAAAAAACATTTTCACATATGGTGTAAGAAAACCACAAGGCGTGCATGACCATTGTCAATATCATTGTGTATAATGTTAAAGCCAAAGCTTTCTCCCTTTTTTCTTGTACTGATTTATAGTCTGTTCCAGCCAGCACAACGGAGACTCATTTGATTTAATCAATATATAAACAAATATTTAACTAATAGGCAGTTGAAATCTAGTTCTCAATTTTTGACATAATGGAAACGTGGACTTGAGCTTCTTTTTAAACTGGTTTCCATACCTTTTTCAACAACAGGTTGTACTACAAACTTGGAAAGGAAAAGTATGGTGAGACCAGAGGCGAGTCCCAAATTCCTCAGCTGAAAGAATTTGTTGAACAATTAGAGATAGACTGGCACAGAGAGAATTTTGCACGTCAGTGAACAGCCACCAAAAATATGTTGTAATGGACATCACTCCGGATGACCAAGTAGTTGTTTTCGATATGCACACCACTGATGCACAGGGTGCATAAATATTTGAAACACAGCTCAGAAATGGTTTTCAATAGATGCTACTGGCAATTTAGACAGAAACCATTGCAGGGTGTTTCTTTTGTTGACGCACAGTTGTGCTGGAGGACTTCCACTGGGAGTCATTGTTACAACGAGTGAGTCTCGGGAAACAATCAAACATGCCTTACATCTCCTCAGTAACCTTGTAGGCAGTGATGGTTTTGGTGAAGAGGCAGAAATGGACCTGCCATTTTATGACAGATGATAGCAGGGCAGAGAGAGCTGCCATCCATGATGTTTTTCCATCATCTGTGTTGTTGTTATGTATTTTTCACGTTCTGCAAGCCGCTTGGCGATATCTTTGGGATGCAAAAAATGGCATCTCAAAGACTGATAGAAACCAGAACTTTTTTTTTTGATAAAAAAACTTATTTTATGCCTCTACTGAAGATGACCTTAATGAAAAATTTCATGAGGCACTTCAGCATGAAAAAGCAAAGAATTATCATACATTTTAGAGTATGTTAATAATTTGTTTCACAGAAGACATGAATGGGCTGTGTGTTATAGAGATGGACCTGCCCATTCGTAGAAACAAACCAATAATTTTTGCTGAGGCAGCAATGCTAGTACTTAAAAGAAAAAATATTAAACGAACTAAAGCATTCAATGTACAGCAGTTGCTGGATTTCATTGTACATCACATGGAAGCACACTACGAAAGAAAGTGCATAGACATATCCAATAACATTCTCAGTCAAGTTAAACAGTCACGATTTTTGATGTCCATTTTCACAGCATTGAGAACATTGTTCAGATTGGGGATACCATATATGAAGTTTCCAGTCAGAAAATATAGCTGAAACATATGTTGTTAATATGACAATAGGTGCTTGCACGTGCAAAGCTGGATGCACAGGAGGGCCGTGCAAGCACCAGGCAAGTATTTTGCCAGCAGTTAGGGCTGACATCTTGTAATTTCATTCCAGAAAAGAGCCCTGAAATGCAACAGCTTTTATGTTACATTGGTTCTGGGAAAAACCATCCTCTCGACTGGTTTCAACCGTTACGAATCAAGGATGGTGTGAAGTGAATGAAAGGAGATGGGAGCTTTAAGAGAACAAACACACCTCTGAGCAAGCTGATCAGCTGCTGAAAATGAATGTATTTTAGATACAGAGGAAGCAGCAGACATAGACAACATTAGTCACAATGAACATATCACAGATAAAGAACAAGTTTATGATTCAGCTTCTTTGTTGGTAGACATACAAGACTTTCATAAATTATGTGAGCAAAACTTGCAGCTGATCCTGTTACATTTGGTGCTGGTTTAAAGGCATTTTTTATGCAAACCCTTGCACAAAATTAAAACTGATACACATTTGGTAAGTGCTTTCCATACCTTTGGAAAGTACACTGGAGTTAGTCTACCTACAGGGAAAAGAAAAATAATCTCTAATAAGCGAATTGGCATTCAGCCTACATCTCTGCAGAGGAGACAACGTGCTGTGCCTGGTCTAAAAAGGCATGGTGCAGGCCGTCCGAAAAAGCCATCTGAAGGCGAGATACAAGCTTGCCATGAGAAAGGTAAAAGTAGGAATTTCTCCTCACTTTCAGGGGGCTTTGTTACCTACTAAAAGACGAAAGCACCTCACAGCTTAAAACATTGTGTGTCGCAAAATACATCCCTGGGAGGAACTCATTCAAAAAAGTAAAACATAGCTTTTCTAAGATTAGTTGATACTGTTACTTTAACCATTGTTTTTTGAAGAAATTTTGCACATCACATCTGATGAAGATAGAAAGAAATATCTGTAAAAACAAGGAAACTACAAAAAACTGTTTTTAAAAGGAAAAAGACAACCATAAAATAGTGAGATGTCTAAAAGACAACTTAACTGCTTCTAAAACCTTCAACTGTATGTCCTGTCCCTACTAAACAATGGTTTAATTCAGAGCAGCTACTTACTCATAAAAAACTTGTGAGTTGCTTTCATAGACTTTTGTCAGGCGTTTGATATGATTTTAAGAAACTATGAAAATGTGTTCACTAGAAGTGGTTTTAAAAGAAAAGAATGTTTTTAGCAGCATTTTCAAACATAATGTAATTAAAATCTAGACTGTCGGAACAGGAACATCTAACTTGCAGACATGGTAGATTTCTTTTGTTAATGCATCAGTCGGTATATTGGATATTTGTTCATCTGCTAAGAATGGCACAGTGAAGAATCCAGAGGAAAGCCTATTTAATGATATCACTACTACAAACAAAACAAGAGAACATGTTAACATGGTTATATGATTTCTTTGTATAAATATATCTTTGTATAAATATGATTTGGGAGCATGGTAAAGGAATGTCAAGGCACTGGAGATGATAAAATTTATTACAAATCCTGAAACAGACTGGTAGACTAGCTGTCACCACAGCAGTAACATGATATTCAAAGCATTTCAAGATATTTTCCATATAATACATTCAATAATATTATTTTAAGCAATTATCTTGTGTGGCTGAAAGGCAGAGGCATAAGAGATTGGTAAAGTTTAGAATGGGATACAAGTTAATAAATTTTGATTACAGGATGACCTATGATTAATATTAGTGTTTGTACCGGTGTGTTACATACACTGTATGGTGTCAAATGGTTTAATGCATACCCATACTTGTACCTGTGCATGTTTGTGCTTATACATAATTCTATGACTATTTACTTTTTACATATCTGTGTATATATGCATATGCATGATTGTAATGGTTTGATGCATGTCTGTATTTACACACAAATGCATTATACATGATTCTTATGGGTTAATGTATGTCTGTATTTATACATGTGTATTATACATGCACCAGTAGAAGGCGCTCATGATTAAATTAATGTATATACATTGTGTATTATCAATTGGTACCCCCCTTGAAATAATGCCTTTCACTAATACAGTGTAGGTTGGCTATTCTGTGTTCATCTCTCGTCTCGGGCATGCTGCATGTGGCATCTGCTTTCAGGGCTGACTGCCTTGCCATGACATAGCCTTAGTCGCTGGCTGCCTTTGCCGTAATATATAGCCTTAGTTGCTGGCTTGGTGTAAAACACCAGTACCCCCTGCCACCGACATGAAATAGGGCCAGAAGCCTTAATCATAAAACAATTATTGTATCATATCATATCTTAGCAACTTTAAGTCTAAATTCAAAACGTGTCTATTCAGATCAGCGACTTCACTAAAAACCTTGTCCTGACCATGAGCATGCATCAACACGTGTCTGTACTTCCTTTGTGTATGAGCAGGTGTCTGTTGTAGAAGTGAGCATGTATGTTAAGCGTGAATATGGGTGTATGGTTGTTGGTTAATTAGTTGACTTCTGTATATCATTACTTTGAAGTGCTCTGAACAGATTATTCAAAAAGTTCTATATAAATGTTAAATTATCACTGTGGTTATCACATCTGTCAAAATGTTAAATGATATTTTGCATGAGACGATTGTAGTTTGACTTTTTTGGACAAACTCCACAAGTGATCCAAATATTTGATGCGTATAAAGGTACATATAGAAGCTTGTAATTTTAATGCTCTTCGTTATAATTGCACTGTGTAAAGAGCTATTAGATTTTAGATATGAATATAGAATAAACACATGGAAAAAATGTATATATGTTTGGTTGTTTATTAAATTTCTGTAAACTTTGTTGGTAAAGTTGGATCTTGACAGCAAATTTGTGAGAGAAAATAACAGTAAAGATGATATAGAATAAAATCTGCTGATGAAATGCTAATGCAAGAAAACAACTACTGAGATGCAGATACAAAATACAAAGCAATAGATAAAACAAAACTTAATCATGAACATTTGTCATAATAAATGATCTACATTCCATCAGTGTCACTTTTGTAAGAAAATAAAAATGTTGCATCATAATATCTGTAATCAAATTACGCATCATTACAGTGACTAAAAATATAAAAATATATATGCATAACAACAAAAGTGGTTTATTTTATGCATGATAACGTGGTATGAGAAGATTAATTGTACATAAATTGTGTTCGGGTGTTGCAGCAAATGTTATACACCCATAGAACCACGCTGCCAAAAAGTCTTAAAAATGTTCATGAGAAAGTACAATATGGATATTACGCTTATAATTTAAAATTTCAGCTTAAGGTATTTCTTTCCACCTTAATAAGTGCTCTTCCTTGGAAACGAGTTTCTCACAGCCAACTTTGTTAATTGTTTTAAGAATTTACCAACCGGCCAAATATTAATTTTTTTATTTTAGTTGACTGCAAGGCCACCATTTTACATTTCAAACCTTTTTTTTTTTTTTTTTTTTTTACATGCAAGATAATTTACAACACTGCTTTTGTCTCATGACAAGTTCAACGCAGATTCCATAATTTCCATCTGGCATCTTCTTGAATGGACCTGCATGATTACCACATACACATTGTAACTATCTTTAAATAAGGAATCTTAGAAACCCAAACAGGGAAGGTCGAATTTATATCTGTTGTTCTTATTTTAAAAAAACCTAACAAAACAATGAACATGCTAAAAAATATTAGTTCATTCACTGAATGCTGCACACATAACTGTTTTCAATCGTTGGCACAATTGATCTAGTACACAGACGTTAATATCTCATTTTATCACCAAAACGTTCATGCAGGTATTATATAGGGACTTACAAAGTTGGGCTACTGTAATTTGAGGACTGGACTCGCTCAGTTGCCAATCGACAACTAATTCACGATCGATTTTAATCACAGATTCATGGTTACGTTGACACCTCGAGTTGATTATTTATGCTTGATTACAGTTACTGTTCTCTATATGTCGAGTAGCTAAGGTAGAGTTTTATTGATAAACAATGAGATCAAGACCAAACTAACCTTCGTTATTAAAACAATCCGATCAGAACCCTTTCTGTAAACATTAAGCAGCAAACAACACCATGAACGTAGATCCTATCTACGTCAATGAACAACACGGATGAATATCACGTGATACACAATGTGAAACAGTTGAAGAGGCTGAATGAATCTCGCATAAAAAGTATACTCAAAAAACTTATCATATCGCCAGACTTATACTTAACGCCGCTGTGTTGATCTGATTTTAGTAATCGTACAGTTATCGCAGTGGACAGGTTTGGGTGACACTGACCTTTTATGGCATATTTTGCGTGCACTCCGATTGGCTGAATTTCCGCCCCCCTTATTTCAGGTGGGAAAAAGAATTCCGCCCGCCTCACGCCACCACAGCGTTCTCGCAAGGCTCCTATAGTGCCTCTTGGGGCAAGGTCAAGGGTCACGCAACATGTCAGCACTATACTTCATCGCCACCATAGTCGCCCCTAAAGAACACAGTTTATCCACGGAAGTGAGTATAGTGTGTGGACTTGTATAGTCTGGACTTCCATAAACCTCTTTCTACCTGGGATTCCTGTTCGGAGAGTTCAACGGGCTTTGTACGGGCAGCGCGGTTATTTTGTCTCTGTGTGTCCGTGTGCGTGTATAGTCTGGGTAGTCTGTGTGTGTGTATGTGCGAGCATACGTTTGTGGCTATAGTGTGTAAATAACAGGGACTGACATTTTATGTCTTCTTACGATGTGTGTGTGTGTTTGTATGTGAAAAACAGTAATACTGGATGTCTACTGAAGAGTGGAAGGGGTTATGACACGTGCTGATAAATGACAGCCTATAGTATGACACGTGCTGATAAAGGACAGCCTATAGTATGACACGTGCTGATAAAGGACAGCCTATAGTATGACACGTGCTGATAAAGGACAGCCTATACAGTGTCACAATTGCTGATTAAACAGTATTCTGATGATTGATGACAACCGATGAAAGTCGCGGAGATGCAGAAATAAAGTAACCAGGGCTTCAGTGTAACTAAGGGAGAAAACCCACACGTTCGGCAGACATTTTCAGTCGGCGATAAGAAACTAGAGTTGAGAAACAGAAATCGGATTAAAATTACGGAAAAGGAGAGAGCGAAATTCTAGAACAGACGAAAGAAAATCAGATTAAGAAAAGACCGGAGGATAGAGAAAAGGAACTTAAGAGTTGTCTTCACTTCAACCTGACAGCCGGTGACAAGATAAAATATCCATGGCAACAGATAAGAGGAGAGATTCATTCTCTGTTACTCGCCATAATGATGATCCGATCATCGGTCTGTGTCAAACCGACTCGTCTCACTGAGGTGACCAGGAAGGCTTAGCTCCTTAGTTCAGCTGTCCTTGCATCACACGTGACCTTGTCCTCCAATGGGGACGGTAAACTGTTAGGCAGACAGCATCCTGGGACTGCGCAGGAAGAGATACTTGAGATGCAGCATTTCTTATAACATACAACAATATAACAACAACGAACAACATCCACACTGAACGGAGGAAGAGTGCTGCAGTCAGCTGACGCTCACCACAGCCCGTGACCACTGTTCACAACCAGCACGTTTGCAGTGTGTGACCTGCAGACATCGTGATGCGATCTTCGTGATTCGTCATTCCATTGTCACAAATGTCACGAGGGACTACCACACCCTGTCACGTCCCCCACTGTCACGCATGGGCGACGGAAACGCTTCGCCGCATTGTCCCGCTCTTTGGTCGCCATGTCGAGGTGCAGACACCCACGCAGGAAAATAAATAAAATAAAATATTCCGACATTGTTTTAGAGCGCTACGAGCGAGCTTGTGTTTGTTTCCTATCGTTGATATTAGAATATTACCCGCCCTCTGTCCCCCTGTCTGTGCCCCATGGTACCGACTCACTGTGTCGAGGTCTCCACGTCTTCTGTGGACAATTGTTTCACCCGTCACCGGCACAATCACAAACAGACAGCGTTGACACAGACAATAAACATAAACAATAAACAGACTGCCAGGCTTCTTACATCAGTTTGCTGAAGATGGGACAAAGATGTGAACTTGCACACGTTTCAAGGCTCGTCCGCCCACACACACACATACACACAGATACACATACACACATACATACACACATACACATACACACATACACACATACACACAGACACACACATATACACACAGATACACACACATACACACACACACATACATACACATACACACACATACACACATATATATACACACACACACATACACACAGATACACATACACACATACATACACACACATATACACACAGATACACACACATACACACACACATACAGATACACACACACACATACACACAGATACACATACACATATACATACACACACACATACACACAGATACACATACACATATACATACACACACATACACATACACACATACACACACATACACACACACATACAGATACACACACACATACACACAGATACACATACACATATACATACACATACAGACACATACACACAGACACACATAGGCACACTCTTCATTGCTAAGAAGACGGCAGCAAGCAGTTCGTTTGCTAGCATCGTGTCCTTCCACTTTACCTGCCTTTGCTCGGGTTGTCCGCCTCGTTAAGCCGTTATGAATGGAGGCGAAGGACACTGCCTCGGGACCTCGTTACCCGCCAGTGCAATGAACTGCTCGAGACTCGTATCCCCCTCTCCTTCAGTAAGAAAAACTAGCTCTCTCGGCATGCGACGCCATTGGTCGATGTGTCAGTGTGGTCGATGTGGTCAGTGTGGTCGATGTGGTCAGTCTTCGATGACGTCAGCTGCGAGCCTTGCCCTTAGTCCTGTATCTTGTAAAGACCCGGATATCCGCTCGTGTGGGATCGTTGAAAACCGCTTCACGTGAAGGCGAATGACCCCACTGCCCTCTGGAAATGTTATAGTAACAAAGGTTAAGCCAGTAAACCACTTTAGCGAGTTGTCGTGCTCGACAGCGGGTGGACTCGGAAAAGTCGCTGCATGACGGGTATCACTCCAGTTCTGCAATCAGTTATCCGCTTCCTCATCACGTGACCGCGATACCAACAGTCTCTCTCTTGTCTTGTCTTGGTTCCCTACTCGGTCCTCTCTGTGCCTGGTACACCAGGCATCCACTAGAGGGCCCTATTTCTGTTTCTTTTGGCCGACCACGTTTCCTCCTGCCGTCAGCTGTCCAGTGAAGGGCCTAGCTTGGGTGGTGCCTCTCGTTTGATTTGCACACATGCCCTAACATTTCCATGTTTGTTTGTTTGTTGTTTATGTGGTTGTCATGTTTATGCACCTGGTCTTCACATGGATAGACTAGCAGCTGACAGGCCGCCATCTTGTCTATTGTGGGCGACAGTCAGCAGGTCGTGTACAGGACGACCTCCAGTCTTTGTCCTTCGTTAGTCAGTTCTCCCTCCCTGCAAGGTGCCTTGAGAGACAGTCTGTCACGGGGTGTCGTGCCGAGTCACGTGGCCAGATAAGGCCAGCTAACGTCGTTTAACTGTTGAAAGTAGAGGTTCCTGATGTCCTACGAGTGTGGCCATCTTGTTTCGTACAAAGCCGTTGGTCTTATGTTCTGTGTATGAGATCCGTGTCTGGATTCTCCTGTCCGTGTGGCGAGCGTGTCACGTGTCGCGTCGGTACTAACAGATTGTCTAGTCCACCACGTTGCGGTGTTGTTGTCCCGATCCTGATGTGGATATCTTGCGAGGAAACGCAGCACTTGAAGAGGTGGCTCCCAAGTATTTGGAGCTGCTGACCTTTGGAGCCTGAACCCGTTCATAGAGCTCTGTGCTTTGTTCACTGACATTGACCCCAACTTTGCTCTTGTCAGTGCTGGTCTCCATTCCATGTACATGTGAGCTGTGTGTCAGTCTGTTGGTGAGGTCGTGCAGGTCTATGTTAGTGCCTGCTAACAGCTCTGTGTTAGTGCCTGCTAACAGCTCTGTGTTAGTGTCTGCTAACAGGTCTGTGTTAGTGCCTGCTAACAGGTCTGTGTTAGTGCCCGCTAACAGGTCTGTGTTAGTGCCTGCTAACAGGTCTGTGTCAGTGCCCGCTAACAGGTCTGTGTTAGTGCCTGCTAACAGGTCTGTGTTAGTGCCTGCTAACAGCTCTGTGTTAGTGTCTGCTAACAGGTCTATGTTAGTGCCTGCTAACAGCTCTGTGTTAGTGTCTGCTAACAGGTCTGTGTTAGTGCCTGCTAACAGGTCTGTGTTAGTGCCCGCTAACAGGTCTGTGTTAGTGCCTGCTAACAGGTCTGTGTCAGTGCCCGCTAACAGGTCTGTGTTAGTGCCTGCTAACAGCTCTGTGTTAGTGCCCGCTAACAGGTCTGTGTTAGTGCCTGCTAACAGGTCTGTGTTAGTGCCTGCTAACAGGTCTGTGTTAGTGCCTGCTAACAGGTCTTTGTTAGTGCCCGCTAACAGGTCTGTGTTAGTGTCTGCTAACAGGTCTGTGTTAGTGCCTGCTAACAGGTCTGTGTTAGTGCCTGCTAACAGGTCTGTGTTAGTGCCTGCTAACAGGTCTGTGTTAGTGCCTGCTAACAGGTCTGTGTTAGTGCCTGCTAACAGGTCTGTGTTAGTGCCTGCTAGCAGATCGGTGTTCCACCAATAGAAATGACAGTACCATGGCCGTGGAGACCTTGCAGCACGATGTTTTCCAAGAAGATATAAGATCTGAACGAGGCCTTCATCGATGTTGAATGTTCACATCACGTGACTATTTATGATGCAGCTTTGGTGACATTGGTGATCTTTTCATGACCATCCTTGTGTTGGCCGGATGTCATCAGCATGATCTGTCTTTCCATATTGACGATGGCAAATTCCACTTTTCTAGTCTTTCTTGTTTCATAAGCCAGTCCATGGCCAGTATAAACAGGAACCGTGAGAGAATCTTCCCCTGTTTGACACCAGTAGTAATGTTGAAAATGTCTGTTATCTTGCTGTTGATACAAAGCAACTGGCAATGAAAATCTGTATCTAGTGCTTTTACTACATTTACAATTGTCTACGGTATTCCACAGTCACGCAGGATTTACCTTAATGACTCACGGTGAGTGCTGTCAAATGCTTGCTCAAAGTCTATGAACACGGCATAGAAGGTGTTGTATTCTGTGCCTTCTTCTATTATCTGTTTTGAGGGGAAGCTTTGATCGATGCATGACATTCCTCTCAAGCCTGTTCTTGCCTGACGATGTTGTGAAGAACAGTGATGAGCCTTTTCAGGATGATTCGACTGAAGCTTTTGCTTGTCTGTGATAAGAGGGTTATGCCTCGCCAATGGCTTCAGTCGCATAAGTCTCCCTTCTTTGGCAGTTTGAAAATTATACTGCTTTTCCATTATTCAGGTGTTTGTTTAATATCCTTTCTTTTCTGGAAGATCTTTCAGAGCAGCTTTGGTATTTCTCTCTAGTACTCGTTAATCTCCTCATTTTCCACGTTGTAATCCTCGCTCTGCTTTTTCAGTTCTTGACAACTTTGCCTATCATTGTATTTATCTGAAGAGGAGCACGACTTAATTTACGACCCTGTAATCTTTGCCAAGCCAGTGTGTTTGTGTGTGTGTGTGTGTGCGTGCTTGCCCACCAATTCTTCACCTTCACGCCAATGTTTGCCAGCATCCCACTGAAAGTCCCAGCGGTAGCCGCCGGCATTGCTGTCCGACTGGCGGCAACTAAGGGAGATCACTAGACGCGTGCTCGATCAGCGCGCAATGATGACACTTCAGCTCCACACAGTAGATGCTGCTTATCTGCCCCTGACACCCAGGCACAACGACTGACATTAATTATGCTTCATGAGATTGTGAGGGCGTTTCTCTGTCAGTGAAGCTGCTATATAATACTCCACGGCCATCAGCACGGTGACAGTTACAGGTGTGACAGGTGTGACGCACGTCACTGATAGTCGGACAGGTAAGTCGTCTGACAGAATGGAGGCGCGTGCAGTGTCGCTGTGCACGTGACAGCTGGCTGCAGACACTCTGTGACACCTAGCGCTGTGACGCCTAGCGGGCAGACCAGTGATTTTGTGGGCCTGTAAATACTTGTATGATCAGAATGCTATAACAAATACTTCTATCATCAAAATACTATCACATAAATACTTGTAGGATCTGAATACTGCATTATAAATACTTGTATCATCTGTATACTATAACATAAATACTTGTATCATCAGAACATTGTAACATAAATATTTCTATGATCCAAATACTATAACATACTTATATGATCTGAATACTATAACATAAATACTTATATCATCAGAATGCTGTAACATAAATACTTGTATGATCTGTATACTATACCATAAATACTTATATGGTCTGAATACTATCACATAAATATTTGTATGATCTGAATACTATACCATAGATACTGATATGATCTGTGTACTATCACATAAATACTTGTATGATCTAAATACTGTGACATCAATACTTGTATCACTACAAACATGCAACTGTAAATATTTGTGTGATGAGAAGATTGTGATATAAATACTTGTTTCACTACAGTGTAAAATACTGTATAAAGTACACGTGTGCTTGCATCACTCCAAGTAACACAAAACAAATACTTTAATCACGTGATCATATCTACAATGTCATAATGTCAGGACATGTACATCACACCTTTCTCCAGCATCAGCCGCACACAGCTGCACCTGCATAAACACGAGACACAAACCATGTAGACACAGTGCACAGCCAAGGGTAAGTAAAGTTGATTAAGACAGCGCTGTGCTCACTAGGTAGGTTCTAAGGTAGGCTCAAAGGTAGGGTCAAAGGTTCTAAGGTAGGCTCAAAGGTAGGGTCAAAGGTTCTAAGGTAGGCTCAAAGGTAGGGTCAAAGGTTCTAAGGTAGGCTCAAAGGTAGGCTCAAAGGCAGGTTTTAAGGTAGGCTCAAAGGTAGGCTCTACGCTCAAAGGTAAGCTCAAAGGTAGGCTCAAAGGCAGGTTTTAAGGTAGGCTCAAAGGTAGGCTGAAAGGTAGGCTGAAAGGTAGGCACAAAGCGCCTCACGCAGGAGAAATAAAATTATCCAAAGACAGAAGAAAATGTCGCAGACACATAAATCCACCCAGGAACGTAGGAAAGGGCGTAATAAATTCACAGATCAACATGAAGCACACAACTTGACACAGATAATGAGAACAGACTTGTAATATATATCACCGTGACGTATCACGAGACCTTAACATTAGTTCTGTGGTATGAAACCTCCTTCTGGATGGATGGTTTGCTGTGTATCACGATGTTAGCGATAACAAACTGTAAGCCAATGGCACGGTCTTCTCCACTGTCATCATCATCATCATCATCATCATCATCATCATCATCATCATCATCATCATCATCCATCATCATCATCATCATCATCATCATCATCATCATCATCAATCACCGCCACCACCACCACCACCACCACCAAGAGTAGGAAGCAGTCTGTGTCTAACTTGTTGTTTGCAGTCAGTCCCAAGACGACGCCATCAGCAGACTGCACGCAGACTACAATGACGGCCCACGTGACATCATGGAGGTCAGCAGGTCGTCTTGGACTCTTCTACAGCGCGCTCGTCGTCCTGCTGCACCCACCTGCCCCTGCAAGTGGGGGGCCGAGCAACCTCACGATGGGCATTTTCCTGCCACTGACCGGGGCCAAAGTCCTGAGCAAAGAGGGGCTGGCGGTGGTCAAGTGGACGGTGGAGCAGCTGAACAGGGACCCGACCTACACAGAGCTACGAAAACATTCTCTTTTCTTTAACTACCTTCTGGAGGACACCAAGTGTGACAGTGACGAGGGGGTGTACCGCTTTTCTCAGATGATCTCATTGCAGACACAGGCAGCATCACGCATCGATGCCATTATAGGTACCGGGGAAGGGGGGGGGGGAGAGAGAAGAGAGAGAAAAAAGCATATATATATATCTCGAGAAAGCAGAGAGAGAGAGAGCGAAAGAGCTTTGACCTTTCGTCATGTATGGACACCACCATTGGGCTCATGTCCGGGGGTTAAGTCATCAATATTATAAAATGCAATATTAAAAACAATATGATGACGTGTGTATTGAAGTCCCGCTCACAGAACAAGACGTCAATACACACGTCATCACACTAGGACACAGCACGACGTCAGTACACACGTCATCACACACTAGGACACAGCAGGACGCCAATACACACGTCATCACACTAGGACACAGCAGGACGTCAATACACACCTCATCACACTAGGACACAGCACGACGTCAGTACACACGTCATCACACACTAGGACACAGCAGGACGCCAATACACACGTCATCACACTAGGACACAGCAGGACGTCAATACACACGTCATCACACTAGGACACAGCACGACGTCAGTACACACGTCATCACACACTAGACACAGCAGGACGCCAATACACACGTCATCACACACTAGGACACAGCAGGACGCCAATACACACGTCATCACACCAAGGACACAGCCAGGACGTCAATACACACGTCATCACACACTAGGACACAGCAGGACGTCAGTACACACGTCATCACACTAGGACACAGCAGGACGTCAATACACACGTCATTACACACTAGGACACATCAGGACGTCAATACACACGTCATCAATCTAGGACACAGCAGGACGTCAATACACACGTCATCAATCTAGGACACAGCAGGACGCCGACGAGAAAACTTCAGCCATCACGTGTTTATTCATGTCAGGTCCATCGTGTGATGTGTTTATTCATGTCAGGTCCATCGTGTGATGTATTTATTCATGTCAGGTCCATCGTGTGATGTGTTTATTCATGTCAGGTCCATCGTGTGATGTGTTTATTCATGTCAGGTCCATCGTGTGATGTGTTTATTCATGTCAGGTCCATCGTGTGATGCGTTTATTCATGTCAGGTCCATCGTGTGATGCGTTTATTCATGTCAGGTCCACCGTGTGATGTGTTTATTCATGTCAGGTCCATCGTGTGATGACGTGTGTCGGCTGCTGGGTGGCCAGGCGCGTATCTGGGACGTACCCTTGATCAGCTTTGGGTGCGAGAGCTCCATCTTGTCGGACCGCCGTCGGTACCCGACTTTCCTACGCACCACTGGCACCTTTGATGAGATGCAGCAGTTCATCGAGAAGATTCTGACTCATTTCGGGTGGAACCGCCTGACGCTGGTGCACGGACAGGACACCGTGTGGCTGGAGACCTCCGACGACTTTCAGGTGAGGCGATGACGGGGGCAGGTGGCAGTCTGATAATAATGTAGATAGAGGTGAGACGGGTGAGGCAGACAAATCCTAGACACTCTGACTCCATTTTGTTTTCAACTGAACTTTAATGAACAGAGGGAATGAATGACAGATGAATGACAGCAGAATTGTAATGACGTGATAACAGCGCCGCTCATTTAACGACCTCAGTACGGTTTCTCGTTTTCAGTTACAAATCACCAAAAGTAGTTTTGCCAGACTTATTCACATGCTTGCTATGTCACAACACCCATATTTCTGTTTGCCTACACGGTTGTATGACTGTGTGCGTGTGTGTGACATACTCGTGACGTGTGTGTGACAAACATGTGGCGTAGGCTCAGTTTCAGACTCACAACTTTGAGACCAGGCAGTTCTCCTTGAATCAAGATAAGAACCTCTCTCTCAGTCTCCAGGAGGAGGCCATCGAAACACGAGGTAATCAACGACGTCACACATGGACCGGTGACATCACGTGACGTGATCAATGGTACCGCTTATGGTAATCAACGATATCGTGCATAGTAATGAGTGATCTCGGGAGAACTGTACGAGATCCGGGTGTTGTAAGACATGTGAACAATAAGAGGGGAGGTAATCAAGTGGCCACAAATAGCAGCAGGTAGAACATGTCACAGCACGACGACGACGACTACACTACTGAATGAAGTGTAGATAACATGACGTCATATAGCCCTAGACTATTGATTGTGAGAATATGTGAACGACATTCTAGTGACAGCCTATAGTGAGGATCAGTGAATGACGTGTGATATCACATCTTACAGTGATTGTGCTTTCAACCAATCAGTATCGCTGTCATTGTCTGCTATAAAGATTGTCGTTTACTTAAAACTATTTTATTTGTATACAAGACATTTGTTGTACTGAACATGCATTGTGTGGATTGTGGCTATGGTCTACAAAGACGCCTGTATCCTGTATCTTGTATCCTATATCCTGTATCTTGTATCCTGTATCCTGTATCCTGTATCCTGTATCCTGTCTCCTGTATCCTGTCTCCTTGTCTTCTTGCTCCTAGTCCCTCCCCCAGTGGAGCATATGGCCAAAACGTATTTGCGGTTACTGTAGCAGAGATTTTTCACAGGGAGGGGTTGCTAGCCCCACGCCCAATCCTCCTCCTTCATCCGGGCTAGGGACCGGCAACCTACCAGAGGGGTTTCCAGGCGGAGTTCATGTATCCTTGAGTGTACCCTAAATGTACTCTTGAGTGTACTTTTAACTGCTTTTGCTGATTTTACTCTTCAGTATTCGTGTTGTGCGCATATGGAAGTGACGTCATAACTTTTATGAGTACGGCCTTTGATCTTGGCCTGACTAATGGCGACTACGCATTTATCAGCATAGACTTCGGCAACATGGTCAAGCGAATCCCCGACTGGCCAGGAGATCCCGCCATTTTTAACGGTGAGCACAGTGTGTGCGTGTTATTGTCGTTGGTGCTGTTGTTGATGCTGCTACTGATGTTGTTGTTGCTGCTGCTGCTGCTGCTGCTGCTGATGATGATGATGATGATGATGATGACAGGACTTCTGGATATCACCATAGACGTTGCTCCAGAACGAGATCGATACGTCATCTTCATGCACGACATCTTCAATGCTACTGACCTGATGGTCTCTTCAGACTGCGCTAGTGGCTATGAGGTCAGTGTCCTCACCTGTAGTCACACTGTGCTAGTGTACCAGAGGCAGACTCACACTAGGGTGCTAATTAGTCACAGCAAAGGTAATTTATCACCTGTTGTAGCAGAAGATGTTTACAGTAGTAGAAATATTGCTTACTGGCAGGCAAAGCCTAGGGTTAGCTTCAAATAGTGTGTCAATGTGCACTACAACCTTTAGTGTACAAACATGCATCACACACCTTATTGTGAGTGCACACATGTCTGTGTGTGTGTGTGTGTGTGAGAGTGTATGCTCAAAATGTCTGTGCGCGTGTGTGTGAGTTTGTGCTCTCATGATGTTGGTGTGTGTCAGATGGGCATTCATGGATCTCTGCTGTCGGACGCTATCTCGCTGTACGCCAAGGCTGTCAACTCCTGCCTGGCTGATGGTTCGGATCCTACTAATGGCACAAGCCTGGCACAACACCTGTACGGCACCACTATAGACGGTAGCTACATTATTACTATATGTTCACACCTGTACAGCACCACTATAGAAGGTAGCTACATTATGACTATATGTCACCTGTACAACAGCACTATAGAAGGTAGCTACATTATCACTATATGTCACCTGTACAGCACCACTATAGAAGGTAGCTACATTATGACTATATGTTCACACCTGTACAACAGCACTATAGAAGGTAGCTACATTATCACTATATGTCACCTTACAGCACCACTATAGAAGGTAGCTACTGTAGAAGGTAGCTACATTATCACTATATGTCACCTGTACAGTACCACTATATACGACGTCAGAGAATGATGCACTATGTGACCCTCACCACAATGTAGGGTTTGACCTCTCGAGGGTTTGATGTGTGCTGTAATATTGCTACACGTGTGCAGTATACGTGTGCAGTACCTGAACTAAATCTGCTCCTCCTACCCAATATATTGTCGTCGATCCGCTGTGATGGTAACCTCCACTGAACCTCAGTTATTTTCACATGCTCAGCTTTGTTTCTCGTGAATATTCGAAGTAGAGGAAACAAAATGTGACTAATGAGGACATTCCCAACGGACAAAAGGCATTTCAGCGATACTTTGTCAACATGAACATTAGATTTTACTTTTGTAATTCTACGAAATACAAGTTGCAGTCGATTGATCTCCCTACTCTTAAATATTCAAGTAACTAAAACTGCTTTGGTTCGCATTATTTAAGCTCATCGCATGTTCGCTTAGTTTAATTTTTGCTAGAGGCCAGAAAATGAAGTCAAGAATTAAAAAAATTGAATTATTTTTCATTGCAACACGAATTTCAGAAAATTGCTCACATTTTTGTTGCCGAAATGCAATACAATGCAATACAATTACAGATTATCAACTGTCAAACTACTGAAATAAAACAATTTAACCATACTATCTATCTATCTATTCCTCTTCGTGCATCAGGTTGCACACAAGGCCTCAACCAGAGTCCGCCACCGATGTCGATCGGCTGAAACCCGCTCTAGGTGACCCCATGTCCAGCCCTTTCCTTTCATCTCCCTTTCCACTGTTCTTCTCCAAGTTTCCTTTGGGCGGCCTCGTTTTCTTCGGCCGTCTGGAGTCCATCGTAGGGCGACTCTGGAAAGGTCTGCTGTCTGCTGGCGGAGCACATGTCCAATCCATTGCCAACGCCTTCGTTGAACCTGCGTGGTGATGGACTCGGTTTCAGTTCTTCGGTGGAGTTCTTCGTTGGTGATGGTGTTTGGCCAAAAGATGTTAAGTGTGCGCCTGAGGCATCTGTTTTGGAAGACATCAAGCTTGTTACTGATGGTTTTGGTCATCTTCCAAGATTCTGATCCGTAAAGGAGGGTGCTGATCACATTTGACTCGAAGATTCTCTGCTTGATCTTCTGGCTGATGTTTTTTGCCTTCCATGTGCTCCTGAGTGAGGCGAAGGCCAGGCTCGAATCTCCACCTCCGCATCCCCGGTGTTTGACATTTTGGACCCAAGATAGGTGAAACTGTCAACTTGCTCAATCTCTTCTCCATTTAGTTTGATGCTGTCTTGGACTCTGGCGTTCACTCTCATACTTTTAGTCTTTTTTGTGCTGACCTTCAAGCCAATGTTTCCAGCTGTTTCTGAGAAGGCCTTTGTTTTTTCCTGCATGTCTTGGTGGCGGTGTGACAGCAGGGCAATGTCATCAGCAAAGTCCAAGTCTTCCAGCGCTGTTGTTGTTGTCATAGTCATGGTCCATCTGATCCCTCTCCTCTCGCTGTCGGTGGAAGTCTTCATGATCCAATCCATGGCCAGGATGAAGAGGAACGGCGACAGAATGCAGCCCTGCTTCACCCCAGTACTGACGTGGAAGGGGTCTGTGAGCTCCGTGTCACAGACAACCTGGGATTTGAAATCGCTGTACAGCATTGCAATGACCTGAACAAGTTTTGCAGGGACTCCGTAATGCCTCAGGATCTTCCATAAAGACTTGCAGTCAATGGTGTCAAAAGCCTTCTCCAGGTCACACTGGCACATCACTGTTCTTAAACCCGTTGTTTAGCTGTTTGTTTATCTTGTACAGTGTCTTCAGGTCATTTTTTTCTGGCCGCTTTATCAGCTTCATCTGCCAGTTTCTCTGTGTAGTCTCTTTTGTCGGTTTTTTTTTTGTCATCCTCTTTACCTCTTTGTTAAGTGTTGTTTGTGTTGTTTCTTCAGGCGTTCGGATCTAGTGCTGTTGATTTTTTGTTTGGCTGACTTTCTCTCGTCTGTCTTCTTCCATGTCTCCTCTCTGATCCACTGTTCTTTCTTTTTCCGTTAGAAGCCCAGTATTTTCTCTCCTGTTTCCTGTAAGATTCGATTGAAGTAGTCTAAGGTCATCTCTTGTTGTTCTCCTAGTGCCTGGAACCTGTTCTTTACTTCCATAGCAAAGGCGCGTTTGGTGGCTGGATACTTAACCATTACTGTTAAAACACTTATGAAATGAAAACTCAGACCTGACTTTGTCATATGACAAAATGCTCTCCAGTGAAGACAAGGAAGGTCAGGATTGCATCAAAAAGGAGGGTCAAGAAGTAATATATATCATAGAACAGATCACACAATATAAACAACACGCCAAGTTCTAGACTTTGAGAATGTAATACAAACACTGTTGACACTGTTTGCATCAACAGAAAGCTTATACATTACTATTGGAGTCAAACAGGAATCAATTCTCTTGCCACTTCAATTCATGCTGGTCATGGACTGGCTTATAAAACAAATTACAGCCTGTAAGTCTGGCTCTCTCTCTCTCTTTGTCTTCACGCAGGACTTTTCACTATCTCACCCCGGCTTCCTGCTGGGTGCAACCAGAATGACACAGTGTCTCAGTTCATTATCACTGCTGTGTCAATGCAGGTGTGTCAGGACAGGTGCGGATTGGTGAAAACGGTTCCCGTGTGGCCACCTTCATGTTGCACAACATCCAGAAAGGCTGCTATGTCCAGGTCGCCAGGTTCAGTCCCAGGTAACTATGTCGGCTGATTTTACGATGTACAAGACCAAACATGGGTGCTAGAGTGGGTAACACTCATGTCAGAGAGTAATGACTGACTGACGAACAGATGAATAGGTGATGTTTACTTTCTGCCCGGCATAGCGGAGGCGGGCTGACAATGACAATGACCAACTTTAGTAATTCCAGTGGCTAATTATGTGCTTAGTTTCAAAAATAGAAAAAAACAAGTGCTAGTTACAAGATAGAGATACGGACAAGATAAGGATGAGATTTTTAATCGCATGGAACTGAAAAACATGCAATCTTACTTCTAGACTAATCTTAAGACACATCCACATTATCACACACCCACGAACGCACGAAAGCACGCACGTACACACCTGACAATTTATCTCTGGTTAAGAAACTAAATTCCTGAGAGAACAAACGATATCAAGTGCAGAGCCTACCATTGGCCTGAGCTTGACAGAACCAAGTCCCTGCTAGTACAGGTTGTAGTGTGGACAAGATGCAGCACGCCTTTCTGACAGTTTACTCGTTACAAAGGGAGCTAAATCCCTCTACCTGACACCAGTTACCTTACAATTGGCCATTACCATCGCTAGCCCTCACCTTCGTGTCAGGTGCGAAACACTCACCTCAGACCTGGTCGAGTCCTAGACACGATGGACAGAGGCGTTGGTGTGGCAGCCACACGCCGTGAAAAAGCCGTTTAACGGTCTGTGCGTAGAATGCGGGACACGTGCAGTCTGCTCGTCCTACAAAACACAGGCGGAGACCATCAAAAGGAGAAAAACATAAAACGGCGACAAGCCCCGAAAACGACTTTAAAAATAACTTGGTTGTCAGCAACAAGCCCCACAGCAACAGCTACATCTATAAACACCTTCAACATCAGCGACAAGCCCCACAGTCACAACTGCCTTGACACTAAAAATACCTTCAATGAGTGGGATAACAGTCCTACGGTTCACTTTTGTCTGGGGATCCTACCTTATCTTCAGCCAATGTTTTAAGAATCTAGTTTTTTCTCTGAGTGTGTGTACGCGTGAGGGAGGGGATGGCGGGGTACGTTGTGCGCATGTGTGTACGTGAGTGTATTTGTGAGGTGTGTATATATATTCACCCGGTTCGCATCGCTATTACCGGTTGTGAAGCGCTCGGTCGCCGGAAAGAGCCGATGTGTAGCTCGCTCCCAAGCTCCACTGCTCGCTACACACCGGTATATCCGAGAGTTCCCACTTCTTCGCGCAACGCGGTCACCGATACAAGAGCAAAATATTTGATTAATAAAAGAAAACTGATTTACAACTTAAGATAAAATAGCCAAAGATAGCAAGGATTCAAAAAAATGAACATTTACTGCAATGGTCAGACAAAAAGAAACCATTCTTAAAAATAGAGCTACAATGAGCAAATAGCGTTTCAGTTTGTTAATAAGTGTTCGCAGAAGATGATCACAAGATGTAAATATGAAAACAAAATGTAAATATGTTATGATTTTGTGTTACTTTGTTTTATAGCATCTGTTTGCCTCTCCGTTTGCGCTTGTATCGGTGACCGCGTTGCGCGAAGAAGTGGCAACTCTGGGATATACCCGTGTGTAGCGAGCAGTGGAGCTTGGGAGCGAGCTACACATGGGCTCTTTCCGGCGACCGAGCGCGCTTCACAACCGGTAATAGCGATGCGAACCGGGTGATATATTATATGTGTATTTTTGATATGTTTGTTGCAGCCGAGAGATGAGACTAATAGCAGGAAGCCCCATAGTCTGGCCGGGCGAGGTGACTGTCCCCCCACGCGGCAGCCCCGTGTGTGGCTGGAACAATGAGCTGTGCCAGGAGGACGGTGAGATCTTTGAGATGTTTGTGTGAAGTGTGCCAGGAGGACGGTGAGATCTTTGAGATGTTTGTGTGAAGTGTGCCAGGAGGACGGTGAGATCTTTGAGATGTTTGTGTGAAGTGTGCCAGGAGGACGGTGAGATCTTTGAGATGTTTGTGTGAAGTGTGCCAGGAGGACGGTGAGATCTTTGAGATGTTTGTGTGAAATGTGCCAGGAGGACGGTGAGATCTTTGAGATGTTTGTGTGAAATGTGCCAGGAGGACGGTGAGATCTTTGAGATGTTTGTGTGAAGTGTGCCAGGAGGATGGTGAGATCTTTGAGATGTTTGTGTGAAGTGTGCCAGGAGGACGGTGAGATCTTTGAGATGTTTGTGTGAAATGTGCCAGGAGGATGGTGAGATCTTTGAGATGTTTGTGTGAAATGTGCCAGGAGGATGGTGAGATCTTTGAGATGTTTGTGTGAAGTGTGCCAGGAGGACGGTGAGATCTTTGAGATGTTTGTGTGAAATGTGCCAGGAGGATGGTGAGATCTTTGAGATGTTTGTGTGAAATGTGCCAGGAGGATGGAGAAAAGTTCGGTTGGCTCAACAAATGAAAATGATGACAGCAAGCACAGACATACACTTTCAGAAAGACGTTTAACACCTGATAGGTAAGGCAGTCTAGCGAGGGCTGTTGTCACCGGCAACGCCTTGAGACCAAAGTCTTGTCAGTGAAATAAATGTTTAATAAACTTGTGAGAACTATAGAACATCTACTGAAAGCAGACTAACAGAAGATCTCACTAGTTGCACACCGTTCCTATGTTTACCATCTGTTGCTACGCGAGACGTACTTGCTGGGCAACTAGGCATGTGGGTTACAGTTACACCTAGCGGTCTAGCCACGTGACATCAAACTCCAGGGAGACATTATGCAGTCTTCATTGTTCATTAATATTCACTTACTTCAATACGACACACGGCCCGACCCCTCACCCTGCTCTTCCCGCAACAAAAGACGACGAGGTGTAAAGCAGGGTAAACATGTAAACAATTAAATAAACAACATACAAGATAAGCTAATGCATGCAGACAACACTGTGCCTCATCTACAGAGGGTCCCTGTAGTCGTTCTATCCCTACATTAGACGATGTACGGCCGTTAACTCACGTTAAGCCACCATCCAGTGTGACATACACACCCACCACACAGCTGTGACAGTTGTCACTGTATGTCACACACATCTCGTACTGCCACCTCTAGCTGTGACTTAGTGGCACTGACACTTGACACCACATACAGCACGCACTGACACAAAACGCCAGACCTTCATTTCAACATACAAATATAAATGGAGAAATATCCTGTGAGGGCAGGACTCAGGGCTGACCTGACTAACATTGAATGCCTGCTGTGTTTATTAGGATGAACTAACACGCACTAACTGCTGTGTTTATTAGTATTGACTAACATGCACTACCTGCTGTGTTTATTAGCATCAACTAACATGCACTAACTGCTGTGTTTATTAGCATCAACTAACATGCACTAACTGCTGTGTTTATTAGCATCAACTAACATGCACTAACTGCTGTGTTTATTAGCATCAACTAACATGCACTAACTGCTGTGTTTATTAGGATGAACTAACACGCACTAACTGCTGTGTTTATTAGTATTGACTAACATGCACTACCTGCTGTGTTTATTAGCATCAACTAACATGCACTACCTGCTGTGTTTATTAGCATCAACTAACATGCACTAACTGCTGTGTTTATTAGCATCAACTAACATGCACTAACTGCTGTGTTTCAGGATATCAGCGCTTGGTTTTCACCAGTTCCGCCATCTCGGCCACTGCCGGCTTCATGGTGGTGTCGTGTGTTGTCTCCTACCTGTACCTCAAGAGGTATGTTGACAGTGGGGTGCTGTTCTCCTACTAGTACCTCAGTGCATGATACGATGGTGATGTGTATTGTGTGCTTCTACCTGAGGAGGTGAGGTCACGGTGCTGGTGAGTGCTGTCTCCTAGTAGACCTCAAGATGACATGTACAGCTGTAAGATACCTGTAGCGACCTTGACACCATCCCTGTGTTCCCTCATCAGCTGACCCTGCACCAAGGGTCATGAGGTGCTGCACACGGTTCTCTGAATGGCGAGCTAACAGCTGTTCATAGTTTCTATGCAAACAACATTAAACACAGCAGTGGCCACAATAACTCCACAATTTTCAGCCGATTTCAAGACACACATATATACATCTCAGTTGCCGTGATATAGCCTCAGCTGCTGACACGGCGTAAAACACCAATCCTCCCCCCCATATACATCTCAATATAGTCTGCATTGAGAAGGACACTTACAGAAATCAGGGATGGATGAAGCGTGTCATAGCAGCCATATGTACAGCCTTTCAAGGTAGGCGACAGGCAGCCTGATGCAGGATACAACAAACTTGTAAAGTAACCTGCCATTATCATAGAAAGCGCGCAAATACGCACACACACAGACACGCTTATATTCCTATGCAAGATACAAGTAAGAGACAAATTGCTTAGTGGTTAGGGTTAAGGTTAGCATAGCACAATGCTAGTCTTGGGTTAGGGTTAAAGCTAGCATAGCTAAGGTTAGTATAGCACAACCCTAGTCAGGTTAGGGTTAAAGTTAGTATAGCACAATGCTAGTCAGGTTAGGGTTAAAGTTAGTATAGCACAATGCTAGTCAGGTTAGGGTTAAAGTTAGTATAGCACAATGCTAGTCACTCATTAGACAGCACTAGCGACAAGCAATGCTGCTGTTTATCTGATGACAGGAGAGCTCAGCTACAGAAAATCAGCAGCAAGGACTGGAAGATTCCATTTGCAGAACTAAAAACATGGAGAGAAGGAGAAGGGCAGCGAAGCAATGGAAGACTGGTAGGACGAGATACAATGTAGTGTACTGTATATAATAATAAGACAAGTAGACAAGATACAATGTAGTTTACTGTACATAATAATAAGACAAGTAGACAAGATACAGTGTAGTGTACTGTATATAATAATAAGACAAGTAGACAAGATACAATGTAGTGTACTGTATATAATAATAAGACAAGTAGACAAGATACAGTGTAGTGTACTGTATATAATAATAAGACAAGTAGACAAGATACAGTGTAGTGTATTGTATATAATAATAAGACAAGTAGACAAGATACAATGTAGTGTACTGTATATAATAATAAGACAAGTAGACGAGATACAGTGTAGTGTACTGTATATAATAATAAGACAAGTAGACGAGATACAGTGTAGTGTACTGTATATAATAATAAGACAAGTAGACAAGATACAATGTAGTGTACTGTATATAATAATAAGACAAGTAGACAAGATACAGTGTAGTTTACTGTACATAATAATAAGACAAGTAGACAAGATACAGTGTAGTGTACTGTATATAATAATAAGACAAGTAGACAAGATACAGTGTAGTTTACTGTACATAATGTAATAAGACAAGTAGACAAGATACAGTGTAGTGTTATGTATATAATAATATAGACAAGTAGACAAGTATACAATGTAGTGTACTGTATATAATAATAAGACAAGTAGACGAGTACAATGTAGGTACATACATAGACAAGTGTAGTGTACTGTATATAATAATAAGACAAGTAGACAAGATACAATGTAGTTTACTGTACATAATAATAAGACAAGTAGACAAGATACAGTGTAGTGTACTGTATATAATAATAAGACAAGTAGACAAGATACAATGTAGTGTACAGTACATAATAATAAGACAAGTAGACAAGATACAGTGTAGTGTACTGTACATAATAATAAGACAAGTAGACGAGATACAGTGTAGTGTACTGTATATAATAATAAGACAAGTAGACAAGATACAATGTAGTGTACTGTATATAATAATAAGACAAGTAGACAAGATACAGTATAGTGTACTGTATATAATAATAAGACAAGTAGACAAGATACAGTGTAGTGTACTGTATATAATAATAAGACAAGTAGACAAGATACAATGTAGTGTACAGTACATAATAATAAGACAAGTAGACAAGATACAGTGTAGTGTACAGTATATAATAATAAGACAAGTAGACGAGATACAGTGTAGTGTACTGTATATAATAATAAGACAAGTAGACAAGATACAGTGTAGTGTAGTGTATATAATGGTAGGACAAGTAGATGAGATACAGTATAGTGTAGTGTATATAATGGTAGGACAAGTAGACAAGATACAGTGTAGTGTACTGTATATAATAATAAGACAAGTAGACAAGATACAATGTAGTGTACAGTATATAATAATAAGACAAGTAGACAAGATACAGTGTAGTGTACTGTATATAATAAAAGACAAGTAGACAAGATACAATGTAGTGTACTACAGTGTAATGTAATATAATAAGACAAGTAGACAAGATACAGTGTAGTGTACTGTATATAATAATAAGACAAGTAGACGAGATACAGTGTAGTGTACTGTATATGTAGACAAGTAGACAAGATACAGTGTAGTGTACTGTATATAATAATAAGACAAGTAGACAAGATACAGTATAGTGTACTGTATATAATAATAATATGACAAGTAGACAAGATACAGTGTAGTGTACTGTATATAATAAAAGACAAGTAGTAGACAAGATACAGTGTAGTTACTGTTTATAATAATAAGACAAGTAGACAAGATACAGTGTAGTGTACTGTATATAATAATAAGAACAAGTAGACAAGATACAGTGTAGTGTACTGTACATAATAAAATAAGACAAGTAGACAAGATACAGTGTAGTGTACAGTATATAATAATAAGACAAGTAGACAAGATACAATGTAGTGTACAGTATATAATAATAAGACAAGTAGACAAGATACAATGTAGTGTACTGTATATAATAATAAGACAAGTAGACAAGATACAGTGTAGTGTATATAATGGTAGGACAAGTAGACAAGATACAAGTGTAGTGTACTCTGTTATAATAATAAGACAAGTAGACAAGATACAGTGTAGTGTATATAATAATAAGACAAGTAGACAAGATACAGTGTAGTGTACTGTATATAATAATAAGACAAGTAGACAAGATACAGTGTAGTGTACTGTATATAATAATAAGACAAGTAGACAAGATACAGTGTAGTGTACTGTATATAATAATAAGACAAGCAGACAAGATACAGTGTAGTGTACTGTATATAATAATAAGACAAGTAGACGAGATACAGTGTAGTGTACTGTATATAATAATAAGACAAGCAGACAAGATAAAATGTAGTGTACAGTACATAATAATAAGACAAGCAGACAAGATACAGTGTAGTGTATATAATGGTAGGACAAGTAGACAAGATACAGTGTAGTGTACTGTATATAATAATAAGACAAGCAGACAAGATACAGTGTAGTGTACTGTATATAATAATAAGACAAGCAGACAAGATAAAATGTAGTGTACAGTATGTCACATGGCTTGGTACTACCTTAAGATGACTCTCTCCCGTCTGTTTTACATCGTCTCGTGAGTTTTTATGAAGTGTATGGAATGTCTGAAAATGTTATTAGAAAAGTAAACATGTCAGCCTACCTCTTGTAGCCATGTAGCCAGGTGTCACCAAGCCCAACAGTCTGTCATCAGGGGAGAGGCCACACTACAATGTTGCACCCTGGCCCTCCAGGTTGGGAGTTTTGCTTTGGGCCAACAACCCACTCATGTAAAAAAACAGAAGCTGTTACAGAAACCGTGACAGTACCACAAGGGCCTGGTGTTGTTGTGGAATAAAGACAGAAATGTCAACTCCCGATGAGTTTGGAGTGAATGAGTTAGCAGACAGTCAATGAGCACAGTTGTTGTTTGTGAGCTGTGAAATCAAAAACAGGAATGAGCTCTCATGAATTATTCCCCTTGTGTGACGCACAGGGCAGCGGGGCAGACATGGGGCACTCACGGGCATCCCTCCGCTCCAAGGGTTCTGTGATCCCTGTTTGTAAGCAGGATGAGGACGTCTTCCTGTACAAAGGCGAGCTGGTGATGGCCAAGAGAATTCATAAAAAATACTTGGCTGTGTCTTTCAGCCTCACCAGAGAAATAAATCAGGTAATTATCAGATAATTTCTACTAACTCTGTGAGGTCACAAAGTGACATGACCTGTCTACAAAATATACATGATTTGAAGGCATGAGCTCTTCTCTTGTCATCATAAACTGTCTGACATCTCTGTCATCTATTTTGGTGCTCTTCATTTGCTCTTCCACTGTAATACTAATATAAAATAAGTATCTTTGGCGCACATTTATTTATTAAAAGAAAAAAGTTCATTGTATTTGCTAGATTCGTCAGTTGAACCACCGAAATGTCAATCCTCTTATCGGCGCATGCGTGGAACTTAACCAGGTCCGCGTGATCAGCATGTACGCGCACAAAGGCTCCCTCTACGATGTCATCCACAGCTCCAGCATCAAGCTGGACGCCACTTTCCTCGTGTCTTTTGCAATGGATATTTGTAAGGTAAGCCACTGGATATTTGTAAGGTGAGACACTGGATATTTGTAAGGTGAGACACTGGATATTTGTCAGGTGAGACAGTGGATATTTGTAAGGTGAGACACTGGATATTTGTAAGGTGAGACACTGGATATTTGTCAGGTGAGACAGTGGATATTTGTAAGGTGAGACACTGGATATTTGTAAGGTGAGACACTGGATATTTGTAAGGTGAGACAGTGGATATTTGTAAGGTGAGACAGTGGATATTTGTAAGGTGAGACAGTGGATATTTGTAAGGTGAGACAGTGGATATTTGTAAGGTGAGACAGTGGATATTTGTAAGGTGAGACACTGGATATTTGTAAGGTGAGACAGTGGATATTTGTAAGGTGAGACACTGGATATTTGTAAGGTGAGACAGTGGATATTTGTAAGGTGAGACACTGGATATTTGTAAGGTGAGACAGTGGATATTTGTAAGGTGAGACACTGGATATTTGTAAGGTGAGACAGTGGATATTTGTAAGGTGAGACACTGGATATTTGTAAGGTGAGACAGTGGATATTTGTAAGGTGAGACAGTGGATATTTGTAAGGCGAGACACTGGATATTTGTAAGGCGAGACAGTGGATATTTGTAAGGTGAGACACTGGATATTTGTAAGGTGAGACACTGGATGTTTGTAAGGTAAGCCACAGCCTTGAACCTGTTGACCCCAAGAAAGACGGGGGACAAGAATATGATCGCTCTCTTTGCTCAGTGTCACGGTTCGGTCGATACAGGTGTCACGTGCCTGTGAAATAACCTCTTGACCTCACAGTTAGCGAGACCTCAACGGCAAGATTTCTGATGACTGTCACCTTACAACCGTGGTTTTGTTGTGTGGTGCGCTGATGGTGATAATCTCCGAATGTTTGTGCAACTTTGAACTTTAGTCTTATACCTCCCTTCACGTACTACGTCTTACGCTGGACGCACTCCGTGCCCTGTGACCTTCTCCCGGCACGTGAAGGTCTCTTCCCAACAAATCTTCACAAACGATGTTTCTCTTTGGTCCTAGTTGCAAGTTTACCCAAACCAGCCATCCTTTTATTTGTTTATTTCTACACAGGGCATGACGTACGTACACACCAGCCCTGTATGTTACCATGGCAACCTCAAGTCTAGTAACGTGCTGGTGGACAGAAGCTGGACCTGCAAAGTCGGCGATTTTCGTATGTTTTACCTGCGAGAAGGGGAGGTACTCACCGCCGACCCCACAGATGTGGCCAGAAGTGAGTGACCTTTCCACCCCAGATATCACAGTCTGTAATGACAGTGTGACAGTAAGACCATGGCAGTCAGACAGCAACACTATACATATACATATAGATAGATAGATATCACAGTCTGTAATGACAGTGTGACAGTAAGACCATGACAGTCATACAGCAACACTATATATATATTCAGGGCTTCTGCTTACGCAAAAAATTGCGCACAGTACGCATTAAAAGTTCAGAGGACCCCTTCAATTTTCGTCAATGGAGTCCCAGGGGACCCCTTCAAATTAGGGCGAAGAACAGATACAAAATTGGGTAAGTGTAGTGTCTGACATCGTAGACCAGGGGTGGGCAATTAATTTTCCCATGGGGCCGCATGAGAAACTGGGATGGTTCTAGAGGGCCGGACTAATATAGTTAACTCAGTTTTACCCAATACTGTATGTATAGTATATATACTGGCGGGCGGGCCAGTGGACGGGCCGGTCAGAGACAGGAGGCGGGCCGGATCCGGCCCGCGGGCCGGCGTTTGCCCAGGTCTGTCGTAGACCAACCTATTGTTGTCGTCTGCTGCAAGGCGAGAGTAGCTTCCCTTGCACTGAGTTTGTTTTCCCTTACCAAGAAGAGTTCCACTAAAGGCCGATATCTTCCCACCGGGGGGGGAAATGAGGGGTATCGTCCGTGCGAGGGAAGGTAGGAGTACACGAGGTGCGGACTGCCATCGGCCAGTCGTCTTCAATTACTACTCACTTTTCTTAGACCCTACATCAAGTACTAGTCGGCTGAGAAAGGCGTTTAATTGCTAAATATAGTTTGCAACTGAAACTCGTTTAATTTATTTGTTCAGTTTCAAACACCTTCGATCCCCCTTCATCTCATGATTTACGTAACATTCAGAATCCACTGAATGTCACTGAGCTGTGGGCGTCACGTCTTGCCGAGGTTCGCTTTTCTACCTTGCACCAGTTTTTTTCATCCCAATTTTTATACTTTTAGCAACGTGCCACCTCTCGTTGATGTTTCTTACAACTCTAGTTCTCACTAACTTATTAATTGCCAGGTTACGGTCAAGAACTTCCTCTTGAATGATGGCATCTGAGGCATTCATACTTTCATACATCCTCTCCCATCCACCACCAGGTGCAGCTTATTTAAGTTATTTCCAAGATGTCGTTGACAGCGTGGTTAGAATGATCGTCTCAGAAACGGAAAGAAAGTGAGCACCCCAAGTACAGTGAGCATAAGGTCATCACAGATGCTTGCACAGATTTCATGGCACAGAAACACAAGACATTACAGTGCTTTGTGTGCCTGAAAGGCAGTTGAACAAAGTATGTTGATTTGTTGATTTTTTTTTCACATTGTAAAGGGACCCCTTAGAGTTAGCCTGGGACCCCTTAGAAATCTGAAGGGGTCCCTTGGACCCCAAAGAATTTAGGGTTAGCAGAAGCCCTGTAATGACAGTGTGGCTATAAGACCATGGCAGTCATACAGCAATACTGTATATATACATAGATACATAATACACTCTGTAATGATAATTTGACAATAATACTTTGACAGAGACCAATATCACAGTCTGTGATGTGTATAACAAGAGGCTGTGTAGATGATGTGTAGATGAACCTCACACTGTACATGTAAAAGGACTTCAATGGCCGTGATGTAGTCCTAGCTGCTGGCACGGCGTTAAACATAAACAAACATCGATAGAGTAAATGCAGAATATTATTGCATGTAGTTTTACCGCTTGATGTCATGTCATGTCATGTCATGTCATGTCATGTCATGTAGACTATATGACAGCTTCCCATCAATCTGCCCTTTGTCCCAGTTCCAGAAGCCTTCTGTTGGGGTGTTCAAGAGAAGTTCTGTCACTCCAGACCTGTTCTTGTGTTGTAGGACAGTTCTGGACAGCGCCGGAAGTTTTACGAGAAGAGAGGCTGGATGATGTCGGGTGGCAGAAGGCTGATGTGTACTCGTACGGAATCATTCTGTACGAGCTGCTGTCGCGGAAACACCCGTATGACAACTACTGGGACGATGAGCCCCAAGGTGAGGCGCACCACACGACAGGAGCTAAGTACACAGAGAGAGACTATACACTGACAGTTGTTTTCTGTACAATATTGGACACACACTCGTCTGCCGCACAGTTTCCTACCCCACCCCTAGTCATGATAGTTTTATAGTGGCACAGCGCACACAACCAAGCAACTACACCCCGAGTAGGAGGAAATACACTGAGGGTTGACTGTCCTGGGTTCAGCTCTCGTCTCGTCTCTTTTCTTCCTCGACATGTGTTTACAGGGCTGGCTGCCTTGCCGTGGTATGGCCTTAGTTGCTGGCTCGGCGTAAAACACCATCCCCCCTGCCCACCCCGAGTAGGAGGAAGGGAGTTGGGTGTGGTACCAACTGCTGTTGGGGACGGGACAGTAACTTTTTTCGACTTCTCGCAGCAAACCGCGAGACTTGGCACTAGAACAGACCTGGGCAAAGGCCGGCCCACGGGCCGGATCCGGCCCGCCTCCTTTCTTTGACCGGCCCGCCCGCTGGCCCGCCCGCCACTATATATACTATATATACAGTATTGGGTAAAACTGAGTTAACTATATTAGTCCGCCCCTCTAAAACCATCCCAATTTCTAATGCGGCCGCTTGGGAAAATTAATTGCCCAACCCTGCACTAGAATGTGCTCACCTTGGGCTAAACCGAGCTCACCCTCCTTTCCTAGGTTTTCTCGTGCAGCGCTGGCAGAAAGATGTTCAAATATGTCTGCGACATTTGTAATGCGCTCTGATCTGGCAAAGGAGGGGGAACCCTCTTTGTGTGACACAAACAAAGTAGTAGCCTGAACATATCCTGGCCTAGCCATGCCTAGCTTCTGTCTCCTTGGTGCAAACCTGTATTCATGGAGTGAGGGCAGGTTGCTGTGCTGGTCAATGGAAGGTCGATTGGCTAGTCTCCGTAGTGACGTAGTGATGTGCTGACGTCACGGATGTTACCTGACACCTGATCCCTGGGACCGAAGGTATAAAACAGGGGCAAAGATTCTCTCGGGTAAAATATAAGAAACCAGAGGGTACAGGCAGTCCGCCATATCTACACCACACGAGAAGTTTTAATTGTTTCCCCATTTTGTTTCACGCTAACGACTTACCGTCGCCTCCTGAATACAGCCCTCGTCATAGCATCAACACGCAGACAGACGACAAGATGACAATGACCTGGACCTTGTGGTCGTCGTCACTGTTGCAGCGGTCATAGCGGAGGTGGTGAAGCAGCATCTGTTCAAACAGCCGCCATTCCGCCCCCACCAGGAGGCTGGCTCCGGGCTGGCTGACGTCACGGCCTGCAGGCCGATGCCAGCGGCTCCTTCAAGACCATGGAGGGTCTGATGCTGCAGTGCTGGGAGGAGCGGCCATTGCTGAGACCCAACTTTGAGCACGTGCTGCGCCATCTCAAGCCGCATGGAAAGTAAGTCTTTGACAGTCTGTCGCTTGGGATCCATGCCACGGACACGGACAGACTGCTGGAACGAACTGGAATCAAACCATGACACGGACAGACTGCAGGAACGAACTGGAATCAAACCATGACACGGACAGACTGCAGGAACGAACTGGAATCAAACCATGACACGGACAGACTGCTGAGTTTTACTGCTGTTTAGAGTTTGTACTGGAGTAGTCTCCTCTTGACCGGGTGGCGAAGCCGACGGTTTTGTTTTGTTGTTGTCGTCGTCGTCGTCGTCGTTGTTGTTGTTGTTGTCGTCGTCGTCGTTGTTGTTGTTGTTGTCGTCGTCGTCGTCGTCGTCGTCGTTGTTGTCGTTGTTCTCACAGACCTGTTACAAGTTACTAAATCTGTTCACTTGAAAACTCGTTCAGCTGCTTCTCCAGGTTTTCGTGAGTCAGCGAATGTTTCGGTCTTTTTGAGTTTTCTTATATTTTTGTGAGTTGCATTTCTGGGGCGTTCTTCTCTTTTGGTGTGATGAAAATAGTCATGGTAAGTATGACTGGAGAAGGTTTGAAAGTATCAAAGATGAATAATCATTAGATTATAAGGACTATATTTTTCTCTCTACATTTTTTTCTGTTATTTGTGTTTCTTTGTATATAAATGTGTAAAGGTTGGCTTGCACTGGAGGGCTTCTTCTTCTGAGAGGGGCTAGCTTGCCCGGTCAGCCGTTGCTGACAGACAGACTGTTGTGTCCGTTATTTGACGGGGAAGCTTCAGACCTAACAGACGAGCTTCAAAGACGACTCATGACAAAACCAATGTGACAATCGTCGTTCATGGCGAAGTGAGCTTCCCCTGTAGGCTCCACACTGGGGATGGGGACCTTGCACTGAGTGCATGGAGACAGGTAAGGCACATAGGCTCCGCCCTCTGACCCCGAGAAAGACATGTCAGCAAAAGGTTTGGAGACAACGTTTACTTCTCGTGTGAGCGTGAGGTCAGTCTAAGGATGGCGCTTTGATGCTTGGAATGATCGTCTGGCAGGAACGACATCATCGACAACCTCACCCACATGTTCACCAAGACCGAGGACCAGCTAGAGCAGCTTGTTCGTGAACGAACTCAGGAGCTGGAAAAGGAGCGAGACAGGACCCGCTCCCTGCTCCGTGAGATGCTCCTACGGCTAAGTCAGGTACGCTAGTAAGTCGTAAAAAAAGCTAAAAGGTAAAAAGTGTCAGGTACGAAGGGTAAAAAACAAGCTTTAGGAAGTGTCAGGTACGCTAGCATTGCACAGAGATGCTTCCTAGGTGTCAGGTACACTAGGTAAGTGTCAGGTACGCGAGGTAAGTCTCAGGTACGCTAGCATTGTACAGAGATGCTTCCTAGGTGTCAGGTACACTAGGTAAGTCTCAGGTACACTAGCATTGTAACAGAGAATGCTTCTAGTAACTGTCAACACTAGTAACGTGTCGGTACGCTAGCCATTGTACAGGAGATGCTCCTAGGTTGTCAGGTACGCTAGGTATTGTCAGGTACACTAGTAAGTCTCAGGTACGCTAGCATTGTACAGAGATGCTTCCTAGGTGTCAGGTACACTAGGTAAGTCTCAGGTACACTAGCATTGTACAGAGATGCTTCCTAGGGTAAGTGTCAGGTACATAGGTAGTGTCAGGTACACTAGCCAGCATTGTACAACATGTACATGCTGTACATGTTCATCAGGTACAGCCTGCATTGTACTGAGATTATTGCCAAGTAAGGTTGCCAAAGTTGTTTAATTGTATAAGTCTCGGGTACATCAGTCAATACTGCTCCAGAGCAAATATTGGTATTTTCTTAATGCAAATGTTTTACGGTGCTAAATATCGCAAAGGAGAAGCCAGAGGTTTGGCTGAGTGCAAATGTTGACCTGACCTGACCTCTGCCACTCAGTCACGAGGCGAGGGTAAAGAGACTGACGGTCATTAAATATTGACCTCGCTCAGTGACAGTGTTTAGGACACGACACCTCTCTAAGGGAAGATAGATGTACAAGTAAATAATGACTGCGACTATTGCTTTGTCGGCTGCGACGACCTCAACTGTTTGACGAAAGCTTCAGTCGGGTGAAGTGGGGGAGATCTCCAGTGGTAACCATAGCTACGGCAACAGCCAGTACGGTGTGACACTTCACTACTCCTTGAAAATGTTAGCAGCCGCGACAACCACAGCAGCAACTGACTCCACCACCGTGTTTACTGTTACCTCCAGTAACACGCAGTCTAAAGCCCGTCCTCCGACACGGCATTTGCTGTTGTCACGTGACCTGATCATACCTTTCACAATGCCATGGAGCTGCCCACAACACTCTCGTGAAGATGATGGCATGGAGTAAACGATGTTTACGAGCAGATTTCTTGAACAACACAATATTTGTGACAATGTTGGCGTGCGTATTAATCAGTCGCGTGTGTCCTTGCAGCCAGTTAGTCACGTGACTGCCGTCAGGACCAACATCTACAAACCTCACACTGCTGGCAGGAATCTGTCAGTCACGACAGAGCAAATAGTAAATAACTATTTCAAACTCTGACTCAGGTAAACAAAGCAGTTGCCTTGTTAACAGGTTTTTTTCTGATTCTCAGGTCTGTTGCCGACAAACTCATCGAGAACAACGAGTACCCTGCCCCTGAGTCCTACGACAGCGTCACCATCTTCTTCAGCGACATCGTCGGCTTTACTCAGCTGTCTTCGGAAGTGGAGCCGCTAGAGGCAGGGAAAAGACGATAATGATGACGAAACATCATGATGAGGATATGTTAGTGGGACGGGGTGGGGACGTGGCTCGGGGGGGGTGGGCGGTGTCACCACAGCATGGCTGTGCGAAGTGACACGTTACGCCACCTGCGACAGTGTCATCCACCAGATACACGCAAATAAGACCTATCGAGAACACACAGCATGCGCGGATGACATAACTAATTACAGCCGTCACCACGTCATCGACCGCACACATCTAGTCACCATGATGTACTGCGAGCACAGTGATCTCACTGTGTGTCGTGTGTATGGGGAGGGATCCGTGTGTGTGTGTGTTTGGTGTGTGTGTGGCCTGAGTAGTATTTCCAAAAATCACGTCACCCCATTAACACATTGATCTGATCTAAACATCGTTGAACTCACGCCTGCAACACCCCCCTTGCACTATACCGCATGTAACCACACTTCTCTCCTTTAAACACAGCTTGGCTGTCCAGGGGGGCACTCCGATTTCCGTCAAAACTTGGAACAGCGTGTTGAGATACTGAGCTGTGAACAACAGAGTCGATAGTAGGCTTTTGGCTGTCCCGCCGACCACGCGTGTCGTCAGAGCTGCTCAACCACTGAATAGCACACGCTTAAACGAATCTGACCAGAATACGCGTATATAAGGTCAGGGAGACGTGTTCAGTGGGTACGACGTCAGGTGCGGGTGACGTGTGTCAGTAGAGGTAACGTGCATATCGGCGATGGGCGTGTTGCAGGCAGGGTGGTACTGTGTGGCAGGTGAGATGGTGGTAGGGCCGTTTAAGATAGACAGAGGATGGGGTGACGTTTTATCAGGGATGAGCGCGACGTGAGCGCGTGTCAGTGCGAGCTGACGTTATCTTATCAGGTGGGTGACGTGTCCATGGGCGTATGCTCGTGCAGCGAACTAGACGTCAGCGACGGTGCGTGTGTAAGGTAGGTGACGTGTGTAAGTAGGGTGAACGTGTGTTCAGGGTGGGTTGACGTGTGTAAGGTAGGGTGAAGTGTCAGGCGGGTGACACTGTGCATTAGGCGATGGGTATGACCGTGTGTCAGTAGGTGTGACGTGTAAGCGTAGGCGTAGACCGGATGGTAGGGTGGGTGACGTGTGTCACCAAGGTGGGTGCAAGTCTATTCAAACAGCATGGTGACGTGTCATGGGGACGTACACGTCAGGTGGGTGACTGATGTGTGAGGTGGTGACGGTGTAAGGTAGGGGTGACGTTGAAAGGTACGCACTGATGCTGGATCAGGTGGGTGACGTGTAGAAAGGTAGGGACGTGTGATCAGTGTTGGGACGCGTTCGAATGAGGTGGTGACGTGTGTCAGGTGGTAGGGTGACGTGTAAGGTAGGGTGACGTAGTTACGGGTGGGTACGTGTGCTGCAGGTAGAGTTGACGTGTAGGTGGTGACGTATGTCAGGGTGGGTGTAGCTGAATGTACAGGTGGGTGATGGTGTCAGGGTAGGGCTGAACGTGTGTAAGGTAGCGCGACGTGTCGTCAGGAATGCGCCTGCATCGTGTGTACTGTGGTAGAGGTAGACGCTGTGTAGGGTAAAGGGTTGACGTCGTGATCCAGGTGGGAGACGTATGCAGGTCGGGTGTTGAGCGGTGTCAGGTGGGGGACGTATGTCACGGGTGTGGATAGCGTGTGTACGGCACGTAGGTGACGTGTCAAGGTGGGTGATGTCTCAGGTAGGGTGACTGTGTAAGCGAGTGTGCAGGATGGGTACGTATGCCAGAGTGGTGACGTGTGTCGTGTTCTGGTGACGTTGTATGCTCAGGAAGGGTGACGCTATGATCAGGTGGGGTGACGTGTGTCAGGTTGGTGACGCTGTGTCAGGTGGGGTGACGTACGTGCAGCCGTACGGTGACGTACTGTCAGGTGGGGGTCACTGGTGTCAGGTTGGTGACCGTGTGTCAGGTTGTGAACGTATGTCTAGCGGGGTGACGTATCTCAGAGCTGGGGTGACGGTGTGTCAGGTGGGGTGACTTAATGGTCAGGTGGGGACGTGTGTGCCAGCGTGGGTGACGTGTGTCAGGACCTGGGGTGCTGTACGTATGTAGGTGCTCGGACGCCGATCCCACTAACGTGTAGTTCAGTATGCCGTCGACGCATGTGTATGGTGGGTGTTTGGACGGTCAGTCATGTGACAGGGTGACCGTGTCATTGTGTCCTGCTCTGCTAATGGCGTGGACCTGCCAAAATACTGCGTCGACTGAAGACAGGCTGAGGTACGACGAAGAAGATGGTGATCGCTGTCGTAGGAACTCCAGGGGAAAGGGTACTCGGTTGTTCTCAGATCTGTATATGAACAGTTTAGTCCAGGTAAATGATAAATATACAAGCGATGTTAGTATCACTGGCAACGCCAACCTTTAGTACACAAGATACCTATAAGTTGTAAGTGTTGCTTAGGCTCTATAACGAGACCTGTAGCCAATCATGACACAAGATCCTGTACAGGTCAACTGTACAGTTTAGGTACATACTGACAGTCTCAGAGTTTGCGATAACCTTATGATAATCGTCACGTCACTCGATATCCTGCTCTGTACCGTTGACTATGTGATCAGATTTATCCATGGGTGGCAGCAGCTGTCAATAGTCTTGTTCGCAAGAGATCTTGGTCTCATCGACTCGAGCAGTCCACGTCACATGTCTGCAAGGATCATCACCGCCTGATCTGAGTACATTGGCGCGAGCCCAAGCAGACTCAACAATTGTGGCGACATACTACCTGAGAGCTATTGTAGTCTACACCAATGCGACAAGATCGTGCCGTGACACAAGTCCGTTGCAGAGGCTAGCCAGATCGAGGACACGCATCGCATGTTAGTCGTTTGTGAGCCATGGCTAAAGCCTGCGTAAGTGTCGCTGTAGAACAAGGGTAGCTGTGTCAGACTAGCCCTGGTAGTCTGGGTGTACAGATAGCTGTGTCAGACGCCGATGTAGCGTGGTGCCAGGTGTAGCTGTGTCAGTACAGCCAATTATGTACGTAGGTTAGCCAGTGGTAGTCTGTGTCCAGACAGCCATGTAGTGTCGTGTAGCCAGGGTAGCTGTCAGCGTGACGAGACGAGAGCAAATGCCAGTGTGAGAGCGGGCTTTGAGACTGCGTTTACTGAGGTAAGTAGAGAGCCGTGGGTGGGAGGGGCGCATCGTGTTGTCGCGGCGTCAGACAGCTCCATCGTAGTGACGTTAGCCAGGGTATCTGTTAGTTAGTGTCGATAGCCAGGTAGACTGTAGGTTCAGACAGCACATGTAGTGGTGGTCAGTGTAAGTAGCTGAGTCAGACAACCAATCGTATGTCGTGAGCCAGGGTAGCCTGTGTCACGTTAGCGTGCTGATATTAGCCAGGGGAGCATGTGTCTATGGCATTGAACACGGCCACGTAGTGTCGTTAGCCAGCGAAAGAACTCGCGTAGAATTCTCCCCCGACTGATCACACCACGCCTGACAGAGACTCGCGAAAGTTGCTCGATTGGTCTAAACTCATTGTGTGGCGGCAGGTGGTATACATGGTGGCCGCGTACATGATCGTGCAGTGGTCTCACCGGATGCGCGCGTCACCAACACACACGCGGGAATGTACAATGGCGAGTTGTCGCGCTGGTCAAGATCAAATAATACGTGCTAGAGTCTGCTAGTGGTCGTCGAACACATTATCTTCCTAGAGACGAGTGCTGCGCCGCAGCTATACCGTAGGCTGCACAACCGCATCGGTATCACAAGCGGTGAAGACTGCTCAGCGAGCTGCAGACGCTCCGACGGTCGAGTATTATTAAATACAGTTGCTACAGCCTTGGCAGTCGCATGACAACGGTCCCATGTGAAGGCGACACACGACAAACTACTAACGTTTACGCGCGTCGCTTCATGTGAGACAGTCAAATGCAACAATGAGTTAAGCAACAAGAAAGACAGCGACTCAGGAATATGACATGTCTGTAAACATCACAGAGCTAATATCCATGGTATAGTCTTTCACAGCCAAAAGACACTCGTAGGCTTCTCCGTTGCGATATTTAGCACCGTATCCCATGTTATAGATCTAGCTATACGAACCGGCTGAGATAACACATTTATCGTTGTACTACCTGATAGTACTGCTATACTGAGGCAGCGTAATGAATGATAGCTGTTATCTACAGGCTATATGCTGATGTGATACATAACATTCGAGCTAGCTAATATATACATTGATCACAACTTAATACAACTTGGGCAACTATACTCTGGCAATAGAACTAGCACTAGCGATGAAAACAGCAGTCTTTCGCTGACTTTGATGTACGTATGAACTACATGTGACATGCGAATGCTACGAGAGTCGAATTGGATCTGAAATCCTTGTGCATACCTGGCTCGTAAATCATGCCGTCTGACAATTGACATCAGGCAAGTGGTTCGCGTGTAGGTTGTCGGAAGGTCAGACTTCTCCGTCACGCATATGCTAGTCTTACCTTGAGACTGAATCACCGTACAACATCTAGTCCTAGCCAGCTGAATGGACAGTGACCAAGTCGAGCGAAACTATCAAGTAACTTTAGTCTACAATCGTAGCTGTCCTGTCCGCCTCGCTCTGTCACCTGTCTGTCAGTTATGTTCTGCCAGCTTCGAGATACTCTCTGAGAGACTTGATGCTCGTAGAAATTGCGTGAATCCGACAGTTGACTCACTGATTACGATGAGACACGAACCCTTAAGGGACTCATTCGTGTGTCCTGTACTTAAGTGACGTAGCGTACGTGTGAGCGACTGTAGCCTAGTGTGACTCGACTGAAACATGACATATCATAGGTTACACTCACATCTGTAACAAGGCTAAATAAAACCGAGATAGACTCCTGTGTAGACTACCTAAATGGCCCTGGTGAGCGCCATTGACGAGCAGAACACTCCACACTTATTACGGTTAATACGTCTGCAACTATTCCAAACTTGAAGGACTACATGAGGGAGCATAAGAGGGTCCTTATTGACACTATAGTGAGTCGGCGCTCAGCGTACTGACACTGCACATAAACTAGAACAACACCACGTCACCTCCTGTAGGTCAAGCACCGCATCTAGCTCCCACTGCGTTCTAAGTGCGCATCTGACTACGTGCCTTAGGGATCTGAGAAGACCTAGTGTATACGAAACGACACCTCGATGATAAGCTATCCACGAACATAGCTAGCTTGCACACGCTGACCTTGACAGTGTGATTCTTCTGCACCCTAGCGTACCGCCACTTTACTTTAGGAAGCATCTCGTCTCTCTCAACTTCCCGATTGTCTCTTCTCACTCGGCAGCGTTTCACGAAGAGTGGGTCCCGTGTCTCGCTATCTCTTGTACATCCAGCTCCTTGCGGAACGCTGACAGTCTACATCGGAACACACCTGCTCTTCGGCTGGTCAGCATGGCGTTCGCTGCCTGAGCTAGTAAGTGGCGTCTAGACTGGGTGTACTGAGCGATTGTCGCTGTTCCTGAGTGCAGCATCAGATCTATTCGTACCGCAACATGACTCAAAAGGCGGCTCGGATGTTCTCGTTGCACACTTAAGGCTAGTCCACCTCGCTCTAGGTGTTCTTATTGCGGTGCACTGTGTCCCCACAGAGGAACTGTCACACATCGGCCTCATTGCTATCATCTTCACTTAAAGATCACACAACTACTTATTCAAGCTGAACATGCACGTCTCATGTCCCTCTCCTTTGATAGTACAAGTAGGCGCAGCCGAGAGCACAGAGATAGAGATGAGCACATGACTCATAGTGAATATGACGGTCAAGAGAGCCGAGAGACTCACTAATTAGACTGACGTAAAGAGAAGGTCCCAGCATCGGAGCCAGAGTGTAGGACAGGTAGTTGATATCACGTAGAGCGGAAGACAGAACTCAGCGTGCGTCGGAGAGCACAGTAGAGGAATCAGAGACTGAGTAGTGTGCGATCACCCGATGTAGAGCGCAGGTTTATCGTGCACATGGACCGAATCGGTTCTTAGAGGTAGTCTATAGGGTCTGGAAGCACGACTTGCGGACACAACAGAAAATCAATAAGCAAGAAATAAAGTGTAACAAATAATATAAATAACCGCAGAAAGTAAAATATAATTGATAGACAGAAGTGTCTGGTAGATGCTTACCACGGTCTAATTACAATAAACAGATTCGGTCTCGAGTTATTGGCGGAACGTTCGGTGTGAGTTGACGGTGATGCGTGTGAGAGTCACGTATGCAGAAGCATTCCACATGCTTCACGGATAGCGCAGCGTGTTGCTTAACGTCAATGCCCTAGGTCACTCCAGTGAGACACATCACATAATAAGTAGAATGGAAAGATGTAGGAGATCTGATTTCAAATGAAGCATTTTGAGGGGATGAACAGTAGTATTGTGTGACTGGAGCCGAGTGCAGGCACTGTGAACGGACTGATATAGGAGTGAACACTCAAATTTGAAGAATAATAGGCAGGATTGCAGGTTGCATCTTTGAGAGATACTTTCAAACCTATTCTCAAGGACATGACAATGCAAATGATATCTATTGTGTCATCATGAGCGTAGTTCATAGTGGAGTCAGTGAATCACTCACACTGTAAGAGAGAAGTAACGCGCGCGCCTAGAATATGCACTCTGACGAACTCAATGATAGACACCAACTCTTCGAAAACAGACGCTGAGCATCTAGACAATGTAGATGCGGTCTAGAGACGATCGTATACCGAAAACCAGGATAAGCAGACTGAAGTATCTCAAGGAAAGCACGATTTAAGTACAAGGCTCTGTGAGCATAACGACACGACATACAACGACGATGGTCAACTCGAGTACGGACGTGCGCACACGTCAGTGCAAAGCTATACGACAACGAACACGACGCACGACAACAGAAGTCAGACATCCAGAGCGACTGCACAGATCATGACAGACGACAACAACCACTCACAACAAACCGTTCGGCTTCGAGTGACTTTCGAGCCCAGAACACCGGATCAAGAGGAGACTACTCACCAGTACACACTCTAGACAGCATGGTATACACTCAGTGGATACTGGTCCGGTCACTGTGCATCATATAAGTTTAATATCCAGTTCGTTCCTAGCCCTAGGTCCGTACACAGTCAGGGAGAAGAGGTACGTCGTAGCGCTGTCATGAGTGGTTATGATCTAGCCAGTCGTAAGGGCGGGGGTCTCTTGAGCAGCCTCTGAATAACCGATGGGACATCACGCGCTGGCCATTTGTCTGTCATTATCTTCATGTCAGTTCTGTGGTCTGCCGACGCATCACTCTGCCTGAGTAGTTCCTGTTCGTCGTCACCTTGAGACATCCCACAGTGCCTGCACGACGACTGGCTCGAAATGAGACTTACTTCGCACATCGTCGCTCCGCGCGCTTAGAATAGAACTGGCGGCAGTCCACGTGCTTCAATAGTTGGTCCAGCTAACTTCGGTCAACGCTCCTCCAAGCGCCAGTGCACGCATTCAATGACTCCTCCATGGTCTTGAAGGATGGTCCGCGCTGAGCATCGCGGATGTCTCGCAAGTGAGGCGTGCGCGGCACGTTCCAGGCCGCCCGGCGTCATCCTCCAGTGGGGCGCCGGAAACTGCGCGGCTGGTATTGCCAACGCATCACAGAGATGTGCTCGTGCTTACATGTGAAGTCAGGTGGACACACACTTCTGTATGACACGATCGTGAGCACGACCACAGACATGATCGGAGCGAACTCACTCAGGCCTCCAGTGGTTCTCACTAATAGGTACTTATCGTACCGCGTGAGCGTCTGCGACGTTGATGCATCCATGTACTAAGGAGTAAGAGCTAGTATTACAGTGAGCGCGACCAGCGCTAAGGTGCCTATAAGCTCAAACTGTACTGGAATTTGACAAATTCACAAAATGGTGCGAACACCTTATATTAAATATCATTCTAATCAAAAGCTAAGATGCCGTGCTACGATAGACGTCGAGACTATGCCCGTGATATAACGTCTCGCACATAAGAGATCTCACGTATAGTCCTCATGTTATTATCCTGGTAATCGAAGAAAGATATTAAGTATTGCCCCTGATGTTTTATACATTCGGCACCAGCGGACAGTGATAATAGCATCTCACTTTGCTGACATATGGTTACTGTCAGGTACTGCGTGAAGGCGCCTCGAGCGACATCACTCCACGCTGACCTATCCACTTATGTCCGTCTCAGCGGACCACGACTCGAGCAATCACGGACCAACTACGACACTCATCCATGACTCAGTCACAGGCTAATCCTGCTCCGCTCTTACCTCGTCCATGAATACATGGAGTGCGCGCCATCTAGAGATCTCGATCTGAGCAGATATTTCCGCATAGGCGTCGTACGGCCAGTGACATTGGTCAGGCTACTGAGCTTTGTCTTGTCCTGACTTCATCTTGTGTCTTGCGTCAAAGATGTGTGTCTTCTACCATTCATGTCTTGGACTCATTGCAGATTCTATGCAGCGGCATTACTTTAATATGCTCGCCTATTGCACATAGTCTTGAACTGTCCTTCATTGGACCAGTCGCTCACGAGTGTAAGCAATCCGAGTGGAAAGCTGCCAGGGTGAGCTCGGTGAGTGTGCTCTACAGCGTGAGTCGAGAATTCGTAACATCTAGCGGGTGGCCTTCGTGCAGCGAGTGATGTATATGCGCTGTAATGTACCAGAAGCGTATGTTTTGACATGCTATTATGTCAGATATTGGGATTGATGTGTATTTATTGTAGTCAGGATCGGACTACTATCATGTTAACTCATTTTTATATATATACACGATGTTAACTCAGTTAGGTATTATGTCACGTAGATAGTCTTTATAGACTAACTGGCGAGCATGCTCGCGAGACAACATGCGGGCTGGAGCTCCGGCCATCAAAAGTTTGCTGGATACAAGGCGTGAGATGGCAGGGGCTCCGGCTCGGGTATCCATGCTTTGAAGACCCACGGCGGCAGGCCTATCTGCCGCAGAGTGTAGCTTGATATGCTTGCGGCTAGCTCAGCAAAGTCTAGACGGTTTATACTGAGAAGGCTGAGCTCAAGAAGTCAGAAAAATACGTAATACTGCTCCCGTGCCCCATACACGAGCTAATCGTATAGTATCGATGCTGGTCCACAACAATAACAACAACAAAGTACTACATAGTCACAAGAATGCCCCGCTTGCTACTCACGAGAAGAGTCAGGAACGTACAGTGGTGGTTGTGATCAGATCGTGACATATCATCATGCGTGGGTGCCTGGACTGTTATCACGCCAACTAAGGCGTCGCGAATACATAGTCTCCACGGTCAAGGGCTGTTGCATTGCGTCGACGAGTGCCCACGATGAGTAAACGAGAACACTGTCATGAGGTAAGAAAAGGAGACGAGGTGTTGATGGATGGCTACCTTTAATAAGAACGAGGGACCTCCAGGCCGAAAACCCTAGGATATTAAGGGGGGCAAAGCAACCGGCCTCGAGATGATAATTCCCATCTACCACTGCCCATGTGTTAGCGTGCTTATGAGTTTATGTTCGCGCTGTGATGCCTACTTCGTTGCCATTAATAACAACATATCAAATGCACTGAGGCCGACATGTATGCGGAGTTGCTAGGGAAACTCTGAAGTGACCGTCAGAGGCGAGTTGTGTCTCCTTCCTATATGCTATGTCAGCGATTGGTAATCAGACAATCTAGTCGAGGTGTTGATTAATTCAATGTCGGCGCGTTTCTTCTGTTGTATGGGCGTGGACGAGCACAGGCAGCTGTCGCGAACGAGTTTCTTGTCAATGCGCACTTTTGTCCCTGATCTGTGACATCGCGACGCATTGCACTCACTCTGGGGCTCACATCGATTAGCAGATGTGTATCGTCTTTGATTTCACCACGGTGCTGGTTGGGTTTCCCTTGCGTTTATATTCTAGGTTTAAACCAACAGTGCTAGGTGTCGTCAGTAGTCAACTGGAAGTGATGTCCGTGATCGGTCATCATCCATCAGTCAACATTCCTTCGCCTCCCGTACTAGATCAGATCCACTGCGCGCACCTGGTCTTCTGCGTAACTACACTACTGTACGCTCGGGCGTGTCCACGAGTGAACACTCTACGGTGATTGCTTGGAAGTAAAGTTCATTGTCATGGCGCTACTAGAGAAAATAGACGAACGTTTCTAAACTTAATGTAAACGAGGGAAAATTGTCTTGATTTCCTCGGAAATCCCGCCGTGTCCCGTCTGGTCATCCAGACAATGATAGCGGAGGTGGAAATTGTTTCTGCTTTTAAATACCTGGGCACCATCTTCGATAGGCGACTTTGCTGTGACAGTGACAAGACTGACACACACGTGTGCTATGTTATAGTGACATACTGTGGTGTGCTCTGTGACAGTGACAAGACTGACACACACGTGTGCTATGGTATAGTGACATACTGTGGTGTGCTCTGTGACAGTGACAAGACTGACATCCACGTGCGCTATGTTATAGTGACATACTCTGCAATGTGTCGTGTTACAGGGGAAGGGCGACATGGTGACCTACTGGCTGGTGGGCAAGGACGGCTTTGACATGCCGCTACCTGATGTGACGACTCTACAGGACTGACACCCACTTCATCATGGCTACCACAAGAGTCAGGGTGAGTGACCATCACGTGATTGGAATACTCAGCAACTAACTGGACGATTAGCTTTAAGAAATGTTAGAGCTTTGTCACGTGCCTCAGACGGTGATCACTGGTCTCGATAAATACCATCGAAATGACAGACGTTAGTTAGTCTAGGGTAGCGTTAGTCGTCTACAGTAGTCTAGCGTCACCTTAGTCGCCTAGTGCAGCCTTATAATCCTAGTGTCACCTTAGTCGCCTAGTGTAGCCTCATAATCCTAGTGTCACATTAGTCGCCTAGTGTCAAGTTAGAAGCCTAGTGTAGCTCATAATCCTAGTGTCACCTTAGTCGCCTAGTGTAGCACTTATATCTAGTGGTCACGTTTAGTCGCCTAGTGTAGCCTTATAATCCTAGTGTAGCGTTAGTCGCCTAGTGTCTAGTAGCCTAGTGTAGCCTTATATCTGTGTCACCTTAGTCGCCTAGTGTAGCCTTATAATCCTAGTGTCACCTTAATTGCCTAGTGTAGCCTTATAATCCTAGTGTCACCTTAGTCGCCTAGTGTAGCCTTATAATCCTAGTGTCAGTTAGTCGCCTAGTGTGGCAATAATCCTAGTGTGAGCGTTAGTCGCCTAGTTCGTAGTAGCCTAGTGTACGCCCTTATAATCCTATGTAGCGTTAGTCGCTAGTGTCGTTAGTAAGCCAGTGTAGCAAAATCCTAGTGTCCTTTGTCCGCCTAGTGTAGGCCTTATATCAGTGCACCTTAATTGCTAGTGTAGCCTCATAATCCTAGTGTAGCGTTAGTCGCCTAGTGTAGCCTTATAATCCTAGTGTCACCTTAGTAGCCTAGTGTAGCATTATAATCCTAGTGTAGCGTTAGTCGCCTAGTGTCGTTAGTAGCCTAGTGTAGCATTAAATCTAAGTGTCCACTAAAGTCGCACTAGTGTTAGGCTCATATCCTTAGTGTTGCGTTAGTCGCTAGTGTCGTTAGTAGCCTAGTGTAGCCTTATAATCCTAGTGTCACTTTAGTGGCCTAGTGTAGCATCATAATCCTAGTGTAGCGTTAGTCGCCTAGGTAGCCCTGCATAATCTCGAAAAAAAAATGTGTCACGTTTGTCGCCTAGTGTCAAGTTAGTAGCCTAGTGTAGCCTTATAATCATAGTGTCACCTTAGTCTTATAGTGTAGCCTCATAATCCTAGTGTAGCGTTAGTCGCCTAGTGTAGCCTTATTATCCTAGTGTCACCTTAGTCGCCTAGTGTAGCCTCATAATCCTAGTGTATCGTTAGTCGCTTAGCGTTACAAAGGTATTTCTTATATTTGGTTTTTGTGAATGAATATATGGCAATATTAGGTGGCTATGTAAATAGTTCATGGATCTCTTCCACTTCTCACAGTGATGTTCTCGATGTGCGCGGAGTTTTGTGGACTGCTTTCACTTCAAAGAAAAGCCTGGTTGAGCCGCGGGAGGGATGGCTACACCAGTGGCCCGACTGAGCACTGAGCACTGA